>NW_020838080.1:36563-177632 GCF_003676395.1 Aethalodelphis obliquidens | reverse complement strand
ACCAGGGAAGCCCCCTACATATATTTTTTTTAACATCTTTACTGGAGTATAATTGCTTTACAATGGTGTGTTAGTTTCTGCTTTACAACAAAATGAATCAGTTATATATATACATATGTTCCCATATCTCTTCCCTCTTGCGTCGCCCTCCCTCCCACCCTCCCTATCCCACCCCTCCAGGCGGTCAAAAAGCACCGAGCTGATCTCCCTGTGCTATGCGGCTGCTTCCCACTAGCTATCTACCTTACGTTTGGTAGTGTATATATGTCCATGCCTCTCTCTTGCTTTGTCACAGCTCACCCTTCCCCCTCCCCATATCCTCAAGTCCATTCTTTAGTAGGTCTGTGTCTTCATTCCTGTCTTACTCCTAGGTTCTTCATGACATTTTTTTTCTTAAATTCCATATATATGTGTTAGCATACGGTATTTGTCTCTCTCTTTCTGACTTACTTCACTCTGTATGACAGACTCTAGGTCTATCCACCTCATTGCAAATAGCTCAATTTCATTTCTTTATGGCTGACTAATATTCCATTGTATATATGTGCCACATCTTCTTTATCCATTCATCCGATGATGGACACTTAGGTTGTTTCCATCTCCGGGCTATTGTAAATAGAGCTGCAATGAACATTTTGGTACATGACTCTTTTTGAATTATGGTTTTCTCAGGGTATATGCCCAGTAGTGGGATTTCTGGGTCATATGGTAGTTCTATTTGTAGTTTTCTAAGGAACCTCCATACTGTTCTCCACAGTGGCTGTATCAATTTACATTCCCACCAATAGTGCAACAGTGTTCCTTTTCTCCCCACCCCCTCCAGCATTTACTGTTTCTAGATTTTTTGATGATGGCCATTCTGACCGGTGTGAGATGATATCTCATTGTAGTTTTGATTTGCATTTCTCTAATGATTAGTGATGTTGAGCATTCTTTCATGTGTTTGTTGGCAGTCTGTATATCTTCTTTGGAGAAATGTCTATTTAGGTCTTCTGCCCATTTTTGGATTCGGTTGTTTGTTTTTTTGTTATTAAGCTGCATGAGCTGCTTATAAATTTTGGAGATTAATCCTTTGTCAGTTGCTTCATTTGCAAATATTTTCTCCCATTCTGAGGGTTGTCTTTTAGTCTTGTTTATGGTTTCCTTTGCTGTGCAAAAGCTTTGAAGTTTCATTAGGTCCCATTTGTTTATTTTTGTTTTTATTTCCATTTCTCTAGAAGGTCGGTCAAAAAGGATCTTGCTGTGATTTATGTCACAGAGTGTTCTGCCTATGTTTTCCTCTAACAGTTTGATAGTTTCTGGCCTTACATTTAGGTCTTTAATCCATTTTGAGCTTATTTTTGTGTATGGTGTTAGGGAGTGAGCTAATCTCATACTTTTACATGTAGCTGTCCAGTTTTCCCAGCACCACTTATTGAAGAGGCTGTCCTTTCCCCACTGTATATTCCTGCCTCCTTTATCAAAGACAGGGTGACCATATGTGCGTGGGTTTATCTCTGGGCTTCCTATCCTGTTCCATTGAGCTATGTTTCTGTTTTTGTGCCATTACCATACTGTCTTGATTACTGTAGCTTTGTAGTATAGTCTGAAGTCAGGGAGTCTGATTCCTCCAGCCCTGTTTTTCTTTCTCAAGATTGCTTTGGCTATTTGGGGTCTTTTGTGTTTCCATACAAATTCTGAAATTTTTTGTTCTAGTTCTGTGAAAAATGCCAGTGGTAGTTTGATAGGGATTGCATTGAATCTGTAGATTGCTTTGGGTAGTAGAGTCATTTTCACAATGTTGATTCTTCCAATCCAAGAACATGGTATATCTCTCCATCTATTTGTATCATCTTTAATTTCTTTCATCAGTGTCTTATAATTTTCTGCATACAGGTCTTTTGTCTCCTTAGGTAGGTTTATTCCTAGATATTTTATTCTTTTTGTTGCAATGGTAAATGGGAGTGTTTTCTTGATTTCACTTTCAGATTTTTCATCATTAGTGAATAGGAATGCCAGAGATTTCTGTGCATTAATTTTGTATCCTGCTACTTTACAAATTTGTTCATTAGCTCTAGTAGTTTTCTCGTAGCATCTTTAGGATTCTCTATGTATAGCATCATGTCATCTGCAAACAGTGACAGCTTTACTTCTTCTTTTCCGATTTGCATTCCTTTTATTTCCTTTTCTTCTCTGATTGCTGTGGCTAAAACTTCCAAAAATATGTTGAATAATAGTGGTGAGAGTGGGCAACCTTGTCTTGTTCCTGATCTTAGTGGAAATGCTTTCAGTTTTTCAGTATTGAGGACGATGTTGGCTGTGGGTTTGTCATATATGGCCTTTATTACGTTGAGGAAAGTTCCCTCTATGCCTACTTTCTGCAGGTTTTTTATCATAAATGGGTGTTGAATTTTGTCAAAAGCTTTCTCTGAATCTATTGAGATGATCATATGGTTTTTCTCCTTCAATTTGTTAATGTGGTGTATCACGTTGATTGATTTGCGTATATTGAAGAATCCTTGCATTCCTGGAATAAACCCCACTTGATCATGGTGTATGATCCTTTTAATGTGCTGTTGGATTCTGTTTGCTAGTATTTTGTTGAGGATTTTTGCATCTATGTTCATCAGTGATATTGGCCTGTAGTTTTCTTTCTTTGCGACAACTTTGTCTGGTTTTGGTATCAGGGTGATGGTGGCCTCGTAGAATTAGTTTGGGAGTTTTCCTCCCTCTGCTATATTTTGGAAGAGTTTGAGAAGGATAGGTGTTAGCTCTTCTCTAAATGTTTGATAGAATTTGCCTGTGAAGCCATCTGGTCCTGGGCTTTTGTTTGTTGGAAGATTATTAATCACAGTTTCAATTTCAATGCTTGTGATTGGTCTGTTCATATTTTCTATTTCTTCCTGATTCAGTCTTGGAAGGTTGTGCTTTTCTAAGAATTTGTCCATTTCTTTCAGGTTGTCCATTTTATTGGCATAGAGTTGCTTGTAGTAATTTCTCATGATCTTTTGTATTTCTGCAGTGTCAGTTGTTACTTCTCCTTTTTCATTTCTAATTCTATTGATTTGAGTCTTCTCCCTTTTTTTCTTGATGAGTCTGGCTAATGGTTTATCAATTTTATCTTCTCAAAGAACCAGCTTTTAGTTTTATGGATCTTTGCTATCGTTTCCTTCATTTCCTTTTCATTTATTTCTGATCTGATTTTTATGATTTCTTTCCTTCTGCTAACTTTGGGGGGTTTTTGTTCTTCTTTCTCTAATTGCTTTAGGTGCAAGGTTAGGTTGTTTATTCGAGATATTTCCTGTTTCTTAAGGTAGGATTGTATTGCTATAAACTTCCCTCTTAGAACTGCTTTTGCTGCATCCCATAGATTTTGGGTCGTCATGTCTCCATTGTCATTTGTTTCTAGGTATTTTTTGACTTCCTCTTTGATTTCTTCAGTGATCACTTCGTTATTAAGTAGTGTATTGTTTAGCGTCCATGTGTTTGTATTGTTTACAGATCTTTTCCTGTAATTGATATCTAGTTTCATAGCATTGTGGTCGGAAAAGATACTTGATACAATTTCAGTTTTCTTATATTTACCAAGGCTTGATTTGTGACCCAAGATATGATCTATCCTGGAGGATGTTCCATGAGCACTTGAGAAAAATGTGTATTCTGTTGTTTTTGAATGGAATGTCCTATAAATATCAATTAAGTCCATCTTGTTTAATGTATCATTTAAAGCTTGTGTTTCCTTATTTATTTTCATTTTGGATGATCTTTCCATTGGTGAAAGTGGGGTGTTAAAGTCCCCTACTATGAATGTGTTACAGTCGATTTCCCCTTTTATGGCTGTCAGTATTTGCCTTATGTATTGAGGTGCTCCTATGTTGGGTTCATAAATATATACAGTTGTTATATCTTCTTCTTGGATCCCTTGATCATTATGTAGTGTCCTCCTTTGTCTCTTCTAATAGTCTTTATTTTTAAGTCTATTTTGTCTGATATGAGAATTGCTACTCCAGCTTTCTTTTGGTTTCCATTTGCATGAAATATCTTTTTCCATCCCCTTACTTTCAGACTGTATGTGTCTCTAGGTCTGAAGTGGGTCTCTTGTAGACAGCAAATATATGGGTCTTGTTTTTGTATCCATTCAGCCAGTCTGTGTCTTTTGGTGGGAGCATTTAATCCATTTACATTTAAGGTAATTATCAATATGTATGTTCTTATTCCCATTTTCTTATTTGTTTTGGGTTCGCTATTGTAGGTCTTTTCCTTCTCTGTGTTTCTTGCCTAGAGAAGTTCCTTTAGCAGATGTTGTAGAGCTGGTTTGGTGGTGCTGAACTCTCTCAGCTTTTGCTTGTCTGTAAAGGTTTTAATTTCTCCATCAAATCTGAATGAGATCCTTGCTGGGTAGAGTAATCTTGGTTGCAGGTTCTTCTCCTTCATCACTTTAAATATGTCCTGCCAGTCCCTTCTGGCTTGCAGAGTTTCTGCTCAAAGATCAGCTGTTAACCTTATGGGGATTCCCTTGTGTATTATTTGTTGTTTTTCCCTTGCTGCTTTTAATATATTTTCTTTGTATTTAATTTTTGACAGTTTGATTAATATGTGTCTTGGCATGTTACTCCTTGGATTTATCCTGTATGGGACTCTCTGTGCTTCCTGGACTTGATTAACTATTTCCTTTCCCATATTAGGGATGTTTTCAACTATAATCTCTTCAAATATTTTCTCAGTCCCTTCCTTTTTCTCTTCTTCTTCTGGAACCCCTATAATTCGAATGTTGGTGTGTTTAATGTTGTCCCAGAGGTCTCTGAGACTGTCCTCAGTTCTTTTCATTCTTTTTTCTGTATTCTGCTCTGCAGTAGTTATTCCCACTATTTTATCTTCCAGGTCACTTATCCGTTCTTCTGCCTCAGTTATTCTGCTTTTGATCCCTTCTAGAGTATTTTTAATTTCATTTATTGTGTTGTTCATCACTGCTTGTTTCATCTTTAGTTCTTCTAGGTCCTTGTTAAATGTTTCTTGCATTTTCTCTATTCTATTTCCAAGATTTTGGATCATCTTTACTATCATTATTCTGAATTCTTTTTCAGGTAGACTGCCTATTTCCTCTTCATTTGTTAGGTCTGGTGGTTTTTTACCTTGCTCCTTCATCTGCTGTGTGTTTTTCTGTCTTCTCATTTTGCTTATCTTAATGTGTTTGCGGTCTCCTTTTTGCAGACTGCAGGTTCGTAGTTCCCGCTGTTTTTGGTGTCTGTCTCCAGTGGCTAAAGTTGGTTCAGTGGGTTGTGTAGGCTTCCTGGTGGAGGGGACTAGTGCCTGTGTTCTGGTGGATGAGGCTGGATCTTGTCTTTCTGGTGGGCAGGTCCACGTCTGGTGGTGTGTTTTGGGGTGTCTGTGGACTTATTATGATTTTAGGCAGCCTCTCTGCTAATGGGTGGGGTTGTGTTCCTGTCTTGCTAGTTGTTTGGCATAGGATGTCCAGCACTGTAGCTTGCTGGTTGTTGAGTGAAGCTGGGTGCTGGTGTTGAGATGGAGATCTCTGGGAGATTTTCACCATTTGATATTATGTGGGGCTGGGAGGTCTCTTGTGGACCAGTGTCCTGAAGTTGGCTCTCCCACCTCAGAGGCACAACACTGACTGCTGACTGCAGCACCAAGAGCATTTCATCCACACGGCTCAGAATAAAAGGGAGAAAAGTAGAAAGAAAGAATTAGTAGAAGCAGAAAGAAAGAAAGAAACAAACAAACAAACAAAGGAGGGAGGGAGGAAGGAAGGTAGGAGGGAAGGAAGGAAAAGAAGAAAGAAAGAAGATAAAGTAAAATAAAGTAAGATAAAATTAATAAAGTTATTAAAATAAAAAAATAATTATTAAGAGAAAAAAAAACGGACAGATAGAACCCTAGGACAAATGGTGGAAGCAAAGCTATACAGACAAAATCTCACACAGAAGCATACACATACACACTCACAAAAAGAGAAAAAGGGGAAAAAATATATATATCTTTGCTTCTAAAGTCCACCTCCTCAATTTGGGATGATTCGTTTTCTATTCATGTATTCCACAGATGCAGGTACATCAAGCTGATTGTGGAGCTTTAATCCGCTGCTCCTGGGGCTGCTGGGAGAGATTTCCCTTTCTCCTCTTTGTTGTCACAGCTCCCGGGGCTCAGCTTTGGATTTGGCCCCGCCTCTGCGTGTAGGTCGCAGGAGGGCGTCTGTTCTTCGCTCAGACAGGACCGGGTTAAAGGAGCCGCTGATTCGGGGGCTCTGGCTCACTCAGGCCGGGGGGGAGGGAGGGGGAGGGCGGGGCATGGAGTGTGGGGCGAGCCTGCGGCTGCAGAGGCCAGCGTGACGTTGCACCAGCCTGAGGCGCGCCGTGCGTTCTCCCGGGGAAGTTGTCCGTGGATCCCGGGACCCTGGCAGTGGCGGGCTGCACAGGCTCCCCGGAAGGGGGGTGTGGATAGTGACCTGCGGTTGCACACAGGCTTCTTGGGGGCGGCAGCAGCAGCCTTAGCGTCTCCTGCCCGTCTCTGGGGTCCGCGCTTTTAGCCGCGGCTCGCGCCCGTCTCTGGAGTTCCTTACAGCGCTCTTAATCCCCTCTCCTCGCGCACCAGGAAACAAAAACCCTACGTATATTTTTAAATGATGGAATATTAGTCCATTATATGATTTTATGGTTTACTTAACCACCTACTTTGAACAACCTTTTAGATAGTTTTTGTTTTTTGTTTTTTTTTACTATTTAAGTAATGCTGCAGCCACAACCCTCTTCCTAGGATAAAATTCCAGGAGTGCAATGTACATGAACATTTTAAGATTTTCTCTAATGAATTATCTATTAATGTTATTTGCATAGTTGAAATTTTTGGAGGGAGTGCTTTTCTTGTTCATTTATATTACCTTGTATATTATAGATCATTGATATATTAATGATCATTGATCATTTTAGTGAATAATATTTTTCCAAGTTTGTTTTCTCTTAATTTTGTATATAATGGTTTTCAAAATAAAACAGGTTTGAAATTTTAGGTAGTAACCCATAAATCTTTCCTTTATGACACTTTCATAGCTTTTTTGTTTATTAAATTCCTTCCCTATACAGAGATTTTTTTTTCTTAAAATCACCTATACTTTTTTCAACTTTCTTTTACAGTTTAATTTCTTAACATTTAACTTTTTAATCCATCGATAATTCCTGTAGACTAGAATTTGTTTTTGGTGTGTGTGAGCCAAAGATCAAGGTAGTTTTATTTTTTCCAGAAACAGTCATCCATTGTCCCAATTGATTGTTTACATGAAGGATATAGGAGGATCTAAAATTATGGGATTGTGAGTGAATTTTTTTCTGACTTCAGTTTTATTTTACTTTCCATATGTCCCATGAAAATGTATGATTTTTTTAAATTTGAAAAACAAGTCTTCTTTAAATATCATAAGTATTCATCCTGGCACTTGTCATGAAGAACCTTAATTTAAGAGTATCAGTTCCTGGAGTTAGGGTCTCTTAAAACCCCTGTGGTGATATTTTCCCTTTTGCTTTGGAATTGCTTTTAAGTATTTAGAAATTTTCTCCTTTGCAACTTTGAGTTCATGCCATAAAGATTTTGGAATTCAAAAATGTCTCAGTTTCTTTTGTAGATCTTTAGGTTTGGGTTCTACCAACATCCATACTCTGTACCATTTCCTCCAGCTATTAAAAACCTGGATAAAAACCCCCCAAATCGGCATTGCTATTAGGGCTATAAACCCTAACCTAAGAACTTTACAAGATCTTAAAACATAACACTTGCTTTTTTTAATTTCTTTTCTTTTTTTTTTCTTGCTCTGCAGGTAACATTTAAAAACCAGGCATCTCGTCCCTACTCCTTCTATTCTAGCCTTATTTCTTATGAGGAAGATCAGAGGCAAGGAGCAGAACCTAGAAAAAAGTTTGTCGAGCCTAATGAAACCAAAACTTACTTCTGGAAAGTGCAGCATCATATGGCACCAACTACAGATGAGTTTGACTGCAAAGCCTGGGCGTATTTTTCTGATGTTGATCTGGTAAGCAGGTCTGTGTTGTGCTGGCCTCTTTCTGGTTTAAAAGAAAGAGGCTTTGTGTTATGTTGGAAGTTTGGTATTTATCCTAAGCATAATGGGAAGCTTTAAATAGGGGAGGTGTCATCATATTTATGGCTTAGACATATCGCTCTGGAATCTACTAAAGAGGAAGAAATTGTACTGTGGGAAGATGGGGAGTGGGTTGGAGTGGCATAAAAGTTGATGAGAAATCCACTCTGGTTCATGGGTGAGAGAACTTTTGCTCACAGGACTGGTGTCTTTCAGGAAAAAGATGTGCACTCAGGCTTGATTGGACCCCTTCTGATCTGCCGCACAAACACTCTGAGCGCTGCCCATGGGAGACAAGTGACAGTGCAGGAATTTGCTCTGTTTTTCACTATTTTTGATGAGACCAAGAGCTGGTACTTCACTGAAAACATGGAAAGGAACTGCAGGGCTCCCTGCAACATCCAGATGGAGGACCCCACTTTTAGAGAAAAGTATCGCTTCCATGGTAATATATTCCACACCCAAATATTACTCGCTGTGAAATGAACCTTGAGCCTGAGGTTTCGACATTGTATGATTTGAGACTATATGTATGGGAGTGGAATCCTCATAGGGATCAATATTTTTTGACTGGAGTGGAGGGAAAGACACTTATACAACAGATTTTAACAGCTTTCTCTGTGTTCTTTCTCCAGCAATCAATGGCTATGTGATGGATACACTACCTGGTTTAGCAATGGCTCAGGATCAAAAGATCCGATGGTATCTGCTCAGCATGGGCAGCAATGAAAATATCCATTCTATTCATTTCAGTGGACATGTGTTCACTGTACGGAAAAAGGAGGAGTATAAAATGGCAGTCTACAACCTCTACCCGGGTACGAGCCACTTTGTGCTCTTTCTTCAACTTACTGTGCTTGCTGAAAACCTACTTTAAAGGTCTGTGCCCTGGGGATATGTCCAGTGAACAAAGCAGACCAACTCCCTGCTCTCGGGTAGCTTACTTTTTCAAGTAACTTTACCCTACAGAGAGATAATAAATAAATTAGCAAGTGAACATGATAATTTCAGATACAGATAATGTGCTATAAAGGAAATAGAACAGAATAAATGGATAATTGATGCCACAGCACTTTCCTAGGAAAAAGGGATTTTTCTACCACCTCAAATCCCACATGGCACCAGTAGTTTCCCAAAGACTGATTTGTTTATGTATGAAAGCAATATATTGATTAAGCACTCCTCACAATGTTGATCAAAACATAATTTCATTTTAGTTCTCCAGTGTCCCTTTAAAACAGGTTTAATAGTGAAAGTAAACTTCCCCTGTTTCTGTGTAAAAATTCTGATAAGCCCAGTGACTTTAAGCTCACTTTTTTTTTTTAAACATCTTTATTGGAGTATAGTTCCTTTACAGTGGTGTGTTAGTTGCTGCTGTATAACAAAGTGAATCAGCTATACGTATACTTATATCCTCATATCCCCTCCCTCTTGCGTCTCCTTCCCACCCTCCCTAACCCACCCCTCTAGGTGGTAACAAAGCACCGAGCTGATCTCCCTGTGCTATGCGGCTGCTTCCCACTAGCTATCTATTTTACATTTGGTTGTATATATAAGTCCATGCCACTCTCTCACTTCGTCCCAGCTTACCCTTCCCCCTCCCTGTGTCCTCAAGTCCATTCTCTGTGTCGCTTCTTTATTCCTGTCCTGCCCCTAGGTTCTTCAGGACCTTTTTTTTTTTTTAATTCTATATATATATGTGTTAGCATATGGTATTTGTTTTTCTCTTTCGGACTTACTTCACTCTGTACGACTGACTCTGGGTCCATGCACCTCACTACAAATAACTCAATTTCATTTCTTTTTATGGCTGACTAATATTCCATTGTATATATGTGCCACATCTTCTTTATACATTCGTCTGTCGATGAACACTTAGGTTGCTTCCATGTCCTGGCTATTGTAAATAGTGCTGCAGTGAACATAGTGGTACATGACTCTTTTTGAATTATGGTTTTCTCAGGGTATATGCCCAGTAGTGGGATTGCTGGGTCATATGGTAGTTCTATTTGTAGTTTTTTAAGGAACCTCCATACTGTTCTCCATAGTGGCTATATCAATTTATATTCTCACCAACAGTGCAAGAGGGTTCCTTTTCTCCACACCCTCTCCAGCATTTATTGTTTCTAGACTTTGATGATGGCCATTCTGACTAGTGTGAGGTGATACCACATTGTAGTTTTAATATGCATTTCTCTAATGATTAGTGATGTTGAGCATCCTTTCACGTGCTTGTTGGTAATCTGTACGTCTTCTTTGGAGAAATGTCTGTTAGGTCTTCTGCCCATTTTTGGGTTGAGTTGGTTTATTTTTGATATTGAGCTGCATGAGCTGCTTCTATATTTGAGAGATCAATCCTTTGTCAGTTGCTTTGCTTGCAGATATTTTCTCCCAATCTGAGGGTTGTCTTCTTGTCTTGTTTATGGTTGCCTTGGCTGTGCAAAAGCTTTGAAGTTTCATTAGGTCCCATTTGTTTATTTTTGTTTTTATTTCCATTTCTCTAGGAGGTGGGTCAAAAAGGATCTTGCTGTGATTTATGTCATAAGGTGTTCTGCCTATGTTTTCCTCTAAGAGTTTTATAGTGTCTGGCCTTACATTTAGGTCTTTAATCCATTTTGAATTTATTTTTGTGTATGGTGTTAGGAAGTGTTTTTTTTGTTTGTTTGTTTTTGCGGTACGCAGGCCTCTCACTGTTGTGGCCTCTCCCGTTGCGGAGTACAGGCTCCGGACACGCAGGCTTAGCAGCCATGGCTCACGGGCCCAGCCGCTCCACAGCATGTGGGATCTTCCCGGACCGGGGCACGAACCCGTGTCCCCTGCATCGGCAGGCGGACTCTCAACCACTGCGCCACCAGGGAAGCCCAGAAAGTGTTTTAATTTCATTCTTTTACATGTAGCTATCCAGTTTTCCCAGCACCACTTATTGAAGAGGCTCTCTTTTCTCCATTGTCTATTCTTGTCTCCTTTTTCAAAGATAAGGTGACCATATGTGCGTGGGTTTATCTCTGGGCTTTCTATCGTGTTCCATTGATCTATATTTGTGTTTTTGTGCCAGTACCATACTGTCTTGATGACTGTAGCTTTGTAGTATAGTCTGAAGTCAGGGAGTCTGATTCCTCCACCTCCATATTTCTTTCTCAAGATTGTTTTGGCTATTTGGGGTCTTTTGTGTCTCCATACAAACTTTAAGATTTTTTGTTCTAGTTCTGTGAAAAATGCCATTGGTAGTTTGATAGGGATTGCATTGAATTTGTAGATTGCTTTGGGTAGTTTAGTCATTTTCACAATGTTGATTCTTCCAATCCAAGGACATGGTATATTTCTCCATCTGTTTGTATCATCTTTAATTTCTTTCATCAGTGTCTTATAGTTTTCTGCATACAGGTCTTTTGTTTCCTTAAGTAGGTTTATTCCTAGGTATTTTATTCTTTTTGTTGCAATGGTAAATGGAAGTGTTTCCGTAATTTCTCTTCAGATATTTTTGTCATTAGTGTATAGGAATGCAAGAGATTTCTGTGCATTAATTTTGTATCCTGCTACTTTACCCAATTCATTGATTAGCTCTAGTAGTTTTCTGGTAGCATCTTTAGGATTCTCTGTGTATAGTATCATGTCATCTGCAAACAGTGACAGTTTTACTTCTTCTTTTCAGTTTGGATTCCTTTTATTTTTTTCTTCTCTGATTGCCGTGACTAAAACTTCCAAAACTATGTTGAATAATAGTGGTGAGAGTGGGCAGCCTTGTCTTGTTCTTGATCTTAGTGGAAATGGTTTCAGTTTTTCACCATTAAAAATGATGTTGGCTGTGGGTTTGTCATATATGGCCATATACTGCCATATATGGCCCATATATGGTTGAGGTAATTTCCCTCTCTGCCTACTTTCTGGAACGTTTTTATCATAAATTGGCGTTGAATTTTGTCAAAAGCTTTTTCTGCATCTATTGAGACGATCATATGGTTTTCCTCCTTCAATTTGTTAATATGGTGTATCATGTTGATTGATTTGCATATATTGAAGAATCCTTGCATTCCTGGAATAAACCCCACTTGATCATGGGGTATGATCCTTTTAATGTGCTGTTGGATTCTGTTTGCTAGTATTTTGTTGAGGATTTTTGCATCTATGTTCATCAGTGATATTGGCCTGTAGTTTTCTTTCTTTGTGACATCGTTGTCTGGTTTTGGTATCAGGGTGATGGTGGCCTCGTAGAATGAGTTTGGGAGTTTTCCTCCCTCTGCTGTATTTTGGAAGAGTTTGAGAAGGATGGGTGTTAGCTCTTCTCTAAATATTTGATAGAATTCGCCTGTGAAGCCGTCTGGTCCTGGGCTTTTGTTTGTTGGAAGATTATTAATCACAGTTTCAATTTCAGTGCTTGTGATTGGTTTGTTTATATTTTCTATTTCTTCCTGATTCAGTCTTGGCAGGTTGTGCATTTCTAAGAATTTGTCCATTTCTTCCAGGTTGTCCATTTTATTGGCATGTAGTTGCTTGTAGTAATCTCTCATGATCCTTTGTATTTCTGCAGTGTCAGTTGTTACTTCTCCTTTTTCATTTCTAATTCTATTGATTTGAGTCTTCTCCCTTTTTTTCTTGATGAGTCTGGCTAATGGTTTATCAATTTTGTTTATCTTCTCAAAGAACCAGCTTTTAGTTTTATTGATCTTTGCTATCGTTTCCTTCATTTCCTTTTCATTTATTTCTGATGTGATCTTTATGGTTTCTTTCCTTCTGCTAACTTTGGGGTTTTTTGTTCTTCTTTCTCTAATTGATTTAGGTGTAATGTGTGGGGTTGTGTTCCTGTCTCGCTAGTTGTTTGGCGTGGGGCATCCAGCACTGGAGCTTGCTGGTCATTGAGTGGAGCTGGGTCTTAGCGTTGAGATGGAGATCTCTGGGAGAGCTCTCGCCGTATGATATTACATGGGCCCGGGAGGTCTCTGGTGGTCCAATGTCCTGAACTCGGCTCTCCTACCTCAGAGGCTCAGGCCTGACACCCAGCGGGAGCACCAAGACCCTGTCAGCCACACGGCTCAGAAGAAAAGGGAGAAAAAAAGGAAAGAAGGAAAATAAATAAATAAAATAAAATTTTTAAAATTTTTAAAAATTATTAAAATTAAAAAGCAATTTAAAAAAAAGAAGAGAGCAACCAAACCAATAAACAAATCCACCAGTGATAACAAGTGCTAAAAACTATACTAAAAAAAAATGGACAGACAGAACCCTAGGACAAATGGTAAAAGCAAAGCTATACAGACAAAATCACACAAAGAAGCATACACATACACACTCACAAAAAGAGAAAAAGGAAATATATATATATATATATATATATATATATATATATAAAGGAAGAGAGCAACCAAATCAATAAACAAATCTACCAGTGATAAGAAGCTCTAAATACTAAACTAACATAAACATAAAAGCAGAAACAAATTGAGGCAGAAAGCAAACCCCAAGTCTACAGTTGCACCCAAAGTCCACCTCCTCAATTTGGGATGATTCCTTGTCTATTCAGGTATTCCACAGATGCAGGTACATCAAGTTGATTGTGCAGCTTTAATCCTCTGCTCCTGAGGCTGCTGGGAGAGATTTCCCTTTCTCTTCTTTGTTCTCACGGCTCCCAGGGGCTCAGCTTTGGGTTTGGCCCTGCCTCTGCGTGTAGGTCTCCTGAGGGCGTCTCTTCCCCACCCAGACAGGACGGGGTTACAGGAGCAGCTGATTAGGGGGCTCCGGCTCACTCAGGCCAGGGGGATGGAGGGGTACGGATGCGGGGCGAGCCTGCAGTGCACTAGCCGTGGTGCACTAACCCCTTCAGGCTGTGTTCACGACGCCAACCCCAGTCCTCTCCCTGCACTCCAACCGAAGCCTGAGCCTCAGCTCCCAGCCCCGCCCGCCTCGGCGGGTGAGCAGACAAGCCTCTCGGGCTGGTGAGTGCTGGTTGGCACCGATACTCTGTGCGGGAATCTCCCCGCTTTGCCCTCCACACCCCTGTTGCCGTGCTCTCCTCCGCGGCCCCGAAGCTCCCCCCTCCGCCTCCCGCAGTCTCTGCCCGCGAAGGGGCTTCCTAGTGTGTGGAAACCTTTCCTCCTTCACAGCTCCCTCCCACTGGTGCAGGTCCCGTCCCTATCCTTTTGTCTCTGTTTTTTCTTTTTTTTTTTTTTTTGCCCTACTCAGGTACGTGGGGAGTTTCTTGCCTTTTGGGAGGTCTGAGGTCTTCTGCCAGCATTCAGTAGGTGTTCTGTAGGGGTTGTTCCACATGTAGTTGTATTTCTGATGTATTTGCGGGGGGTAAGGAGATCTCCACGTCTTACTCCTCTGCCATCTTGAAGCTCCTCCTACCATACTCTGCTCACTCTTAAGTAATAAACAGTCCTGCAGTCACTTTACATCACAAATATAGTTCAGGTCACAAATTACAATGTCTACTCCAAGATATTAATCAAAATTCTGAACTTGATTTAAGTTCAGTATCTCGTCCTCCAAGTTGGTTGAGTTTTCTGTCTCGCTACCTTATGCTTCCCCCTGCACTCCTGGCTGTTGCTGGTCTGAACCGCAGCGGGGCAAGGGCAGAGGCGAGGGATGGCACCACTGTCTGCACCAGGCAGATATTTCAATCTGACTCTATGTTTGGTGGGGTACTTTCAGGGGCTCTTCAGAGACTCCCTTTTGGGACCGTCCCTCATGAAATCCCCTTGACCTGGTTGTTTCCACCTTTATTCTGGGTGGTCACTGTGACTGATTCCTCAGCCCCTCAGCATTCACCCTCTAGCTTCTTGCTCCTGGAGTTACTTTACCCCTCAAGGCAGGGAGCCCACATCTCGTCAATGAGAAATACACCTCTGGCTTCGAAAGGCACTGAGTGCAGGCCAATCTTTCTCCTGTCTCCACCACCAAAGCATCCCGTCACCCAGTCTCTCCCATTTCCTGGGGTCAGTACTCAATTTCCAGGGCCTCCAGCTGTAGGGGTCACATGCCAAGCACTCTGGGTATGAGGGGTCCAAGAATGGTGCAACTGACTTGGGTAGATCTCCTTTGATATTCTGCATAAGCCAGTGTATCTTATGCCCATTTGTGTGAAAAGAAATAATTTTTGTTCCTTTTGGTTTTGATAAGGTGTTTTTGAGACAGTGGAAATGCTACCATCCAAAGTTGGAATTTGGCGGATAGAATGTCTTATTGGCGAGCACCTGCAAGCTGGGATGAGCACGCTCTTCCTGGTGTACAACAGGAGTGAGTGGCACCTACCTCTATACCTCTTTCCCCCTTCCTAGGACGGTTGCTTTTGTCGGGAAATGAATACCAGCTCACAGTCCTTTCCAAATCTAAAATGAATATTGCTGGTAGAAATCATCAGAGCCCTCAGAGGAGGGCAGATATGCTTGAAGCTTTGAACACTTTGACCCTGAAGCTCCAAGCTCTTCAGTTACCAAAGATAACTTACAAATATCATTTGGAAGAATTTGAGTTTTCACCCTAAACAAGTAGGAGAACCACTGGTCTACTTACGTATTGACCCTAGTTTCCTCAGCTGCGCAATGTGAGTAGCAGTAGCACCTACCTGTTGGAGTGAATTCAACGATATAGTACAATAAAATATTTAGTACAGTTCTTGGCACATAGTAAACACTAGAAAATATGAGCATTTGTTGGTGTTCTCATTGACTTGCATTTGTGCAGCTATACTTTCTGCACTTCTGACTATCGTGCTCCCTTCATGTGATTTCAGAATGTCAGACTCCACTGGGAATGGCTTCTGGACGCATTAGAGATTTTCAGATTACAGCTTCAGGACAATATGGTAAATACTATTCCTTTCTCTTAAAGCACTGGGCTGATTATATCTTTTTTATTTCTATTGGAAAGATTCAGATAACCAATCCGTCTCCATAGGTGCCTTTCAAATCTATTTTCTCTTCTCCATTTCCCAGTGTGAGCATCTTAATTCAGGCCATCATCACTTCTCACCTGAGTAATGCCACTGCCTCCTTAAATGTCCTGCCTGCCTTCCGTATGGCTTCCCTTGAGTCCATTCTCTTCACTGTAGCAAGAAGCTACATTCTTCTGTGAGCAGTGATAGAAAGCTTGAACTGGATCTAGAGAGAGTTCTCAAACTACAGCCCGCAGGCCACATCCAGCCCATCACTTGATTTTGTATGGCCTTCAAGCTAAGAATCACTTTTCTATTCTTAAATTATTGGGGGAAAAAAACAAAAGAATAATATTTCATGACATGTGAAAATTATATGAAATTCTAATTTCACTGTCCATAAAGAAGCCACACCCTTTCATTTACAATCATCTGTGGCCGCTTTTGCTCTATAACAGCATTTAAGTAATTGCAACAAGACAAGATGATCTGCAAAGGTTAAATTATTTACAGAAAAAAGTTGGCCAAACTCTGTTTTAGAGGGAAAAAATTGCATTTGAAAAAAAGGCTTGAAAAACAAACAAATTGCTGGAGGAATTACCAAATTGTAAGGCCACTTTGAAAAAAAAAAGAAAAGAAAAAGAGGGCTTCCCTGGTGGCGCAGTGGTTGAGAGTCCGCCTGCCAATGCAGGGGACACGGGTTCGTGCCCCGGTCCGGGAAGATCCCACGTGCCGCGGCGCGGCTGGGCCCGTGAGCCATGGCCGCTGAGCCTGCGCGTCCGGAGCCTGTGCTCCGCAACGGGAGAGGCCACAACAGTGAGAGGCCCGCGTACCGCAAAAAAAAAAAAAAAGAAAGAAAAAGAGGCTTGAAAGTTATATACTAAAATAGTATTATTTTTCTCTGGGCGGAAGTATGTTGTTTTTTACTTCTTTTATTTTTATTTTTACTTACGTTTTATTTTTATATTTTATTTTCTAATTTTTCTCCAGGGAACATACATTAGGTAATAAAGAAATAATAATATTATTTGATAGTGATGGTAACACATTCCAGTATTAGCTAACTAGAGGTACTAACAATCAACAAAATTATTAAATTTTAGAAAATACAATGGACAACAAGGACAGGCCTGGTAGTAGTCATTGATGAGAGTTCTCAACCTACAGCCCGCAGGCCACATTGGTGGTCATTGATACTAATATGCTTTATGCCTTTAACGTCTCCACAGCTAGCATTAACCTTTCTCAAGAGTAATTTTATTCCTAAATGACTAGGACCAACCCAGCTGAATCTAATCTCTCTCCCCTTTCTTGGGCAAAGGACAGTGGGCCCCAAAGCTGGCCAGACTTCATTATTCTGGATCAATCAATGCCTGGAGCACCAAGGACCCCTTTTCCTGGATCAAGGTTAGAAAATGCATCGCATTCCGTCACATCGCACATTCCTCTTGCAAGCTCAAAGCGTTTTATAGTTTTATATTTCCTTTATACCAAAGTCATTTTCATCAAACTCCATGTAATAGACGAGGAAAGAACTGAAGAATAGCGTGGCTTATGATTTGTACCAAAAGAGTCAGGAATGAAAGACTCAGGAATAGAATTGAGTACACTGTGTTTTTAATCCTTCTGTGGGGATTGGAATCTCTGAATATTTTCTGTAACATTGAACTCACCACCTCCCAAGACTGTATTCTATCTTTAGATGCCTTCAACTGCCTAGATGTCCTTGAGTCCTCCAGTCCCTTCATTTTAATACAAAAACAAATGGCTCAATCCCCCATCCCACAAGCCAAGAAAACGTGGCTTCTTCATTTTCTAAAACTGAATCTTTCTTCTTCACAATTTCTACACCACCCAGTAGTAAGAAACACCTACTGAAGTTAGTCCAATCTGATAAACCAACTTGGAGCCATAACTGAAAGTGTCCTAGATTAACTCAATTTCTTTTAAAATGACCCAGCCTTTCGTATTTTCTCACTTCCCCATTTCCTCTGGAGCAGTGCTGTCCAATAGAAATGTAATGTGACCCACAAATGCGAACCACACATGTAATTTTACATTTTCTAGTAGCTGCATTAAAAAAAGGAACATCATTAAAATGAAAATCATTTTAATAATACATTTTCTTGGGAATTCCCTGGTGGTCCAGTGGTTAGGACTCTGTGCTTTCAGTGCTGACGGCCCGGGTTCAATCCCTGGTTGGGGAACTAAGATCCTGCAAGCTACACAGCACAGCCAAAAAAATAACAATAATAATAATACATTTTCTTTAACCCGAAATATCCAAAAATATTTTCACGTCAACATGTGATCAGTCAGGACTAATTACACACATTTTACCACCTACTTCCCCCACCTGCATCCTCTTCTAGTCCGTCAGCTTTCATCTTTTTCTCAGTCAGCTGAGGAAATTCCCCTACATACTTTACTCCTTTGCAAGATTGCATCTGCTCTCCTATTTTCCCTGAGGTTAAAATGATAAATAGGTGACTTCCCTGGTGGCGCAGTGGTTAAGCATCCGCCTGCCAATGAAGGGGACACAGGTTTGAGCCTTGGTCCGGGAAGATCCCACATGCCGCAGAGCAGCTAAGCCAGTGTGCCACAACTACTGAGCCTGCATTCTAGAGCCTGCGAGCCACACCTAATGAGCCCACGTGCCACAACTACTGAAGCCCACGTGCCTAGAGCCCATGCTCTGCAGCAAGAACCCACCGCAATGAGAAGCCTGCGCACCGCAACGAAGAGTAGCCCCCGCTCGCCGCAACTAGAGAAAGCCCGCACGCAGCAACGAAGACCCAACGCAGCCGAAGATAAATTAATTAATTAATTTTAAAAATTAAAATAAAATAATAAATAGGGATCAGGGAAAGATGAGCTAGCTTACCAGCAAGCAGACACAAAGAGTACATCTGCTAATGCCACATCAGCTCATTTTTTTTTGTTTTGTAGGCACTGCCAATTATGACTCAATTTGACCTGACCGCTAATTCCTAAGTATTTTTTTTGTTTGTGAAGCTGCCAAACCAGATGTCCTCACCTTGTATTTCTGTGGTTATCACTTTCAACTTTATATGTATCACCGCATAGTGGACATTTTAATCTATTTGGCTGCCCTGCATCTGTTCTACGTATTTCCTTTTTGTAATAGCATCCTCATTTCTATTTGGGGAAATCTATCTGCCTCACTGGATACAGTCTGATGAGACTAGTAAACAGAGCACCTTTTCCAAGCATAGCCAAAGAACCCTGAGTGATACAGCCTATTAAATTTCCGCTTCTTAGATTTGGCCGGTGTTCCAGCTTGCCAAGCTCTGTCTCCCAAAGTATTCTCTAGTCTTCCAGTTTCACACAGTTTACTGACTTGATCAGTAAACTTTTTTATACTTTATCAAAATCATGATCAAAATATTAAAGTATACAGGGCTTCCTTACTATGTAAACAAATCCAGCGACTAAATCCCTACCACAGCAATCTTCATTTCAGATAAGGAAGGTGAAGCACAGAAAAGTTAAATAACTTGCCCCATGTCACACAGCCAATAAGTGGCATAAGCAACTGCAGGTACCGGGTACAAAATCATGACTTACGTTGAACTGTACTGTTTCTTTGTGTAGCTGTAAACAAATAAAACATATATATAATATATAGTCTGTTTCCCCAGCTCAAATTTAAGTTCCATGAGGGCAGGACTCTTTTTTTAATTGTTCACGACTCTATTCCCAGTACCTAGAACAGTGCTTGGCACGTAACAAATGCTAAAAATATATTCTTTGAATGAATGAGTGTATGTATAGATGGAGCTTACAGTCAACTGAAAAAGATAGTCATTAAGCACAAGAGTCATGACCAGTCCAATCTGGGAGAAGTTAAGTTTGACTGGCTTGTTAGGGCAGTAACAGATGTCAAAATTCCTGTAATAGCTACTGCCTTGTAATGCTTGCGTGACCCATGCCCGCCTCTTTAAGACCCACTGTTATTCACTCATTCATTCCAAAACATGTGCTAAGCATCAGCATTAAGTCAGATGCTACGTTAGGTGCTGGGGCTAGAGAGAATATAAAAGCTAACAGGTAGTAACTGTTCCGTTACTGCTCAGCAGTGAGCTCAGCACATGTAATGTATTAACTCTTTAATCCTCTGGTAACCTTTTGCCATAAATACCATCATTCCCTCCACTTTACAGATAAAGAAATTGAGACATAGAGAGGTTAGGTGACTCAGACAGGTTTACTGCATTAAGGATCTCAGTCTAACAAGGAAGGCAAAAAGCATGAAAACTTTACAATGTGGTGCAATAATTTACTATAATGAAATTATATATAAAGTGAAATGGAAACAGAGAAGAAGCTGCACTAAATGTGTGCAGCACAAAGGACGTATGCAGAGGAAATTGGAGCTCAATGATGTGGAAGTGATTTCCTTTGTCAGGAAGTAGTCTGGGAACTCAGTGAGCACATTTCCTACACGTTCCCATCATATATTCCACAGCTTCACATGCATCCACATTTCAGCATTGGTCTCTGCTTCACCTGCACCTCCAAGGTAATACTGGGTGTATCTGTATCCATGTAGATTCTTCTTAAGCTGATAAATGATTTCAGAAGGTGGTACATACATTTAAAATAAAGGGTTGTTTTCATCTGTAGGTGGATCTGTTGACACCAATGATTATTCACAGCATCATGACCCAGGGCGCCCGTCAGAAGTTTTCCAGCCTCTACATCTCTCAATTTATCATCATGTATAGCCTTGATGGAAAGCAGTGGCGGAGTTATCGAGGGAATTCCACTGGGACCTTAATGGTATGTAATTAGTCCTTTTAAGAGAATGCATGAATCTTTTAAAGAGCTTTTGACAGATTTCAGGTATGGAACAAACACTCATAGCTTCCACAGATTTAACCCCCCAAAAAAGAATTTTCCACTCATGGGCAATAGGAGTGACTACGGACGTATGGACAAAAGAGTGGCAGCATCAAGGATCTCATAGGTAATAGAAATGAACAGGTGCTCTGCTGAGAGAAACATGTGATTCCTGACTGGGTAGATTGATAAGACTGTCAGTTTGCTTATGGACATTCTAGGTTTGAAGTGACAAAAGGGCAAGCGGGCTCAAAACCGTAGCTTCATCATCTACTTCTCCCTCATTCTTGCACCCCCTGATGAACAGCCACACATCCAGCCAACTCTTCCTTGGTAACACCTCTCCCATCTCTTCTGTTTCATTTATACAGTTGTTACTACAGCCCGAGGCCCCATCACCTCACACTTGACGTATTATGTTACATTCCTAACTAGTCTTCTTCTGTTTCTAGTCTCTTCTCTAATAAAAGCTGCACATCGTTTTGGGGATCATACTATCAGTCCCCTGCCTAAACCTTTCAATGTCTCCCTCTTGTCTTCAGAATAAGGTTCAAATCCTAAAATGGCCCCATGCAAGATGACTTCTGTTTGCCCCTTCAGATCCGTTTTCCTGCTTCGCTACCACGCCTCTTCTTCTGTGAGCCTGGCATGTGTGGAATATCAGGGTATTTCTTCCCTTGGCTGTTAACTCTCCACTGAAGGCCACTGCTCCCCTCAAAGTGGTTTTCTCTACATGTCCCAGTTACTATCGCTGAGTTGCCGATGACCCCAAAACTTAGCGTCATGAGAAAAGCCCATTTCGTTTTGTTCTTGGATTCTGTGGGTCAGGACTTTGGACAGGGCACAGCAGGGATGGCCTGTCTCTCTGCTCCATGGTATCTGGGGCCTCAGCTGGGAAGATGTGACAGCTAGGGGCTGGAATCATTTGGAAGCATCTCTACTTGTATGTCTGGTGGTTGGTGTTGAGTGACCTCTGGGGCTGTTGACTGAAGTAGCTTCTCCCAGCATGACTGGCCCAACTAGCAAGGTGGAGATGACGTCACCTTTTCTAATTTAGTCTTTTAAGTCATGTAGTATCATTTGCAATACATTCTGTTGGTTATAAGCAGGTCACACATCCACCCACGTTCAAGGGGAAGGGACCTAGACCCCACTTCTCAATGGGAGGAATGCACAGAATTTCTGCTCATTTTGTCTACCTAATCTTCTCCTCAGCCTTCCAGGCCTAGGGATGGCAGCACCCTGCCCCCGCCTTCTTAGCTAGTACCTTTATTAACCTTTCCTCAAATTATACGAATTTTAGTGTTCCGTGTTTCTTGCTGGAACCCTGCCTCGTACAGTAATTGCTGCCAAAAGTAGCCCCAGGAAACAGACCTTCAAAATGGAATTCTAGGGTTATGTTGCTAATATATTCAAGGAGCACAGGTATAATTCCCTGCTTGGGGAGAAGACTGGATGCGGAGTAACCTATGACATGCGGTGGCATCACAATTTCTCAGATTATCACCAGTGAGTGATACAATGGGATGAGCTACAGATGGTGAGGAAGACATTGGGAGATTAAATTGACAGTGGCATTTAGTTGCTATGGCAACAAGTTTAGCATACCTGATTGTAGAGTGACCTGTCTTCTTTTTATGGCCCTTCCTTTTACGGCATACATAGGGAAAAAAGAAATCAAATGTTGTGAATATATGCAAAGAACACCCATGAACATATGTAGAGAATCAGGATGCATCCATGGAGCGCTGGAGGAGCCTTCCATGTCCTGTGGTTACAGGCAGATACTTGGACCTAATACCAAATCTAGTAGCTGAGCATGTGAACTGCAGAGTCACAGTGACAATTAAATGGTCAGTCCCACCAGGCCTGTTATGCTAAGGTAAGGGCACTGGTGGAAAGGAATGGAACTCTGAGACCAGGGATGGGTACATTTTTTTTAAATTGGCTGTGCTGCACTGCATGCAGGATGTTAGCTCCCCGACCAGGGATCCAACCCGTGCCTCCTGTAGTGGAAGCCTGGAGTCTTAACCACTAAACCACCAGGGAAGTCCCGGGATGGGTACATGTAGGCAGACATGCATGAGGCTGAGAACTGCAAACCTCCAAATTGCCCTGAACCTCCTTTGCCTGAAGAGGTAACCCTTCCCCAGTCTCTGAAGCAGTCATCCATGCTCTGCATACAAGTCTCTCAGTGACTACACCTTGAATAGTTGCTTCCCAAGCCAGTGGCTAGTCTCCTTAGGGTCCCTGTTTGGCCACTACAAAAGCCAGACGAGTCATGGAAAAATGACAGATCATCACAAATTTAATCAGGTGGTGATGACAAAAACCCTGCAATTCCAGGTGTAGTATCTCCTCTGGAGCACATTAACACAGCCTCAGGCACCTAATGTGAAACTACAGACCTGGAAAATGCTTTCTTCTTCATTTCCATTGACAACCAAAATCAGAATAGGTTTGCATTTATGAAGTAGGAACAACAGTATTAACTTTACTGTCCATGCCTCAAGGCAATGCCACTTCCCTTGTTCCTTATCATAATATAGACCCTAGGGACCCCAAACATCTCGACATCCCACAGAACACCATACTGGTCCATTACATGGATGACATTATGCTGACAGGACCTGGTAAACAGGAAATAGTAATCACTCTAAATGCCTTTGTGATTAATACACGCACACACAGACACATACACAAACACATAAACATTATATATTGTGTTGTCAACTAAAAGAAAAATACACAACGTGAGAGTTGTGAATCAAGCTTTATTCAGGGTTTTACTGATGACTATAGCCTGGGAGGCAGCCTCTCAGATAGCTCTGAGGAACTGCTCCAAAGGGGTTGAGGGGAGGCTAGTTTACATATGATTTTTTTGTTAAGGAATACATGCAGTCAAGCATAAATCTTGGTAAAATATTACTGCTATTCACAAAGAAGAGATACCTCGAGTTCACGATTATAGTGTTTTTCTATGTACGGGAAGATGCAAGAGCAGGGTTCATTAAAATTCTTCCTGAAATGCATATTAACTACCTAACGGCCCGTTCGTCCAAAGCACAGAGCATCCTGTTATCATCTTTAACTTCCTGTCTAAAGCAGAGTGCCTCATCCTGTTATCCCATTCATCTCTTCCTCTGAACACCAAGTGCACTGTCCATCAGCGGCTGCAGCAGATATTAGTCTTTGTAGACTTGGATGGTGACCAAAATGCTCTTTGCTCTTCTTTTGTTTTCAGTGTGATATATATGTATAGATATAGATATATTAGCATATGTTTATTAAATATTAGCAGATCTTGCTTCTGACTTTAATGGGAATGGATCCCATATTTTGCTGTTTAACATGCTGTTAGTTTCAAATATTTTTAGTTTCTTGCTACTCCTACCTTATTTGGAATGGCTGTAGAATTTCATCAAATGCTTTCTCAGCATCTTGGATAGGATCACATTTCTTCTCTTTGCTATTGTCAGATTATACTCACACTCAATGGTGGGCTGGCGAATGTTTAACAACCAGCTCTGGGGCAAAGTGGGGGGCAGTCAGCACAAAGGCCTTTATTTGTAGTGTTTGCTGATTTCCATGATGTAAATATTCCCATCACACCTGATTTCAAGCTGCTGACACAGTGTCATTGAATGCAGAGTTGGGGGCAGACGCCCACAATTGGCTCTCACAAGCCAGTCCTAGCTGGGGCTCCAGCACAACGTGGTGCTGCATTCCTGGGAAAACTGCCCTTAAGTCATAGTGTATCAGTCATTTAAAGTTTAGCTGGTTCCAAGTTGCTAACATTTTGTTTAGAATTTTTCTATCTGTACCATTCAATAAAGTTGTTTTACCTCTTTGGGGGGCTGTATTTATCAGGCTTTGGCATTAGAGTTATACTAACCTTGAAAACAGTGTAAGAGCTTCCATCTTTTTCCATTAAACTATTGCTCTAGAATAGTTTAATTAATGTAGTAATCATCTGTTTAATGAAAATTGGATGGAAAAGCCACTGTGTCTCGTTTAGTGGTAGATACTTGAACTATCTTTTCCGTTCCTTATCTGATTACTGGCATTCTCATTTTCTGTTACCTATAGTTAATTGCTGTAAATGTGTACATTAAAGTTCTATCTCCCTTCCCATGCCATATATCTTTACCTACATGCACACATGTATCTCTCTTTTTCCCCCTTTATCAGAGTTGGTGTTTATCTATTCTATTGGGTTTTAAAAGAATCAACTCTTGCTCTTAAAATCAAACATAGATTTGAAGATGTTGTTTTCTAATTAATTAATTTCTGTTTAAAAATTTAAAAATTCACTTTCATTTATCTTCTTGTTTCTTAGAATCTGGAGTTAAATGACTAGTTCATTTATTTTCAACCTTTCTTGTTCAATGACAAAGATAAAATAGTTATTAACTACACTCATGAGGGTCATTCCTTGAACAGTTATTGAGTAACTACTATGTTCTAGGTTCTAGTGAAGGGCTGCACAAGCTAGAGCCCATGGACTTGGAGTACACCCTGCTTTTGCATATGGACTGTGAGTTAAGAATGGTTTTTACGTGTTTAAAGTTTCAAAAACAAACAAACAAGGAAGATTATGTGGTGTGAAAGGACTGAAATATTTCTCTCTCCTCCTTTACAGAAAGTGTTTGTGGACTGTTGGTCTAGTCTAATGGCAGTAGAGATGCCTAGACAGTTCACATTAACCAGAACCCTTCTATCCCAGAGCTTTTTGCCCAATTTACAAATTTCAGTCTTAGTCGTCTTCCTCCAGTATAGTGGTTCTCAAATGACTTAATATCTTTGTACCATTTACATACAGAATATTTTTTCATAAGCAACATTTCTCATCATAGAAGTCCCTTGTAAAGGGGAGCCCAAGCACCCTTTCAGGATCACTGCTTCACTGCCACTATTTTCAATATTTCATAATATTTTGAATGTTAATTTTGAATTGTCAATGAACATTTCAATGATGCAGATCTTTCCCTCTGGTTTTCAAGTTAAAAAGAACACTAATCATGTCCTGTCAACATAAGTTGATATATAGCAAGAGATTTCTGTCAAAATCACTGAAATCTGGCCTTGGCCCAGCTCTCCGTGCTATGAAGTTTCTGAGGGAGATACATAAATGAACCAATGGCAAACGGAAAAAAATCTTTAGCGTTTTCTATAGTTATGCTTGTATACCCAATACCAGGCTCTCTGGTAATCCCTCCCCCCACCTCCTCAAAGCAAGGAGTTTAGACCAGAGGTCTAAGGAGGCTTCTCCTTGCGCCCAAACCCAAATGCTGTCACCAGTCACGGCCCATAACTCCTAAGCATTCTTGTCATAAGGACAATAGGAAGGAGGCCAGAGCTGCAGCCCAGGCTGACAAGAGTGTACCAGCAAAAGCAAGAGCACAGGGGAGCACGCACCCTTACCACTGTGGCAACAAGCTGGACTAGGCTTTCAGGGCTCGGAAAGACCCTTCGGGCAGCCAAGCGAGAGCACAGGAAGCGGGGCTGAATCTGTCTCACATGGGCCTCCCCTACATTTCCTCAGCCACTGCTTCCACACTGCTGAAATAGAAGGAGAAAGGAATACCCTAAAAGCCCCATCCACTTTGGGACACTTAACTCATAGTGACGACACTCCACATATTCCCCCTCCCCCCCAAATACGCAAAACCAAGATCTGTTCCCAAACTGTGTCCTTAAATCTCACCTCAAAAGATTAGTGCCGTCTACAACTTCAGCCCAAAGGATGCGTTTTCCCAAGCCGAATGAATGAGATTATATTCTGAAGAGTTCCTACCATCACTCTCAACACTAAAGGAAATAAAATTGAATTTGAGAAAACAGCTAAGTCGGTTTGCATGCAACGTTTGGACCAAAAAGCCTCGGAAATTTAGTGTTTAAAAATGGAACGCCATCCTGCTTTTGGGGAACAAGGGCACAGTCTGGCATACACACGATCACACGATACCAAAGCAGCATGCCGATTTTACATATTGGAGTTAACTAAGATTGGTAGAAGGATCCGCACTACAAATAAAAGCTGCCACGTGGATTACCCGTACCTCTCGAAATGGAGCCAGAACTGCAAACTCCAGTGCACGTCTGACACCTCTGCTCTGGAGCCCACCCCGCCCTCACCCTCACCCCGACTCCCACCCCGCTCTGCACCGAACACATTCGCACCGCAGCTGAGAAAGGACCACATCGCAAATGATCTCTGTAGATTCACAGGCACACTGTCCATTTCGAATGAACGAATCCATCTTGGAGCTAAAAGGGAGCTATCTGCTTCTGCTTGCCGCCTCCTGCCAGGTAGATAAGCTATTCCCACTTTACAGATAAGGTAAATACGAACCACAAAGTCAGAATGGCTTTATCACGGACTGGGGGCTGTAGCGACAACAGCGTAGTACTGAATCCGATGATTCCCACGAACACGTACGGGGCGCATGAAACAC
This sequence comes from Aethalodelphis obliquidens, assembly GCF_003676395.1. Lineage (NCBI taxonomy): Eukaryota > Metazoa > Chordata > Mammalia > Artiodactyla > Delphinidae > Aethalodelphis > Aethalodelphis obliquidens. Next base: position 150,358 of record NW_020838080.1, on the reverse strand, counting down.
AGGGGGAACTGGGCGATCATGCAGGCGGACATCGAAATACGCTAATCAGTCACCGTGAAAAAATCATGCAGCTTAAGTAGCGAGCCAGAGCTGTGCAAATTAACCCTCAGTCGGAAAGAAGGACGCGGGGGGAGGGGAGCCTTGCGGGGGAAGAGGGGTGGGTGGGGACAGTTGGGTGAAAACAGAAGAGGAAAGGGGGCGGAAGGGACTCTCATGGTTCTGTTGCAGTTTCTGGGGAAGAGAATGGGAGACTCTACTCCGATTCTACCATATGGTTTTTTTTCTGCCACTATTGTGGAAACAACGTAACTTGTAGTCAACCACATTCCTCTGGTGGCAACATGGGTAAGATACACTGCAAAGGCAGAAGCGCCGGGTCAACGCCTCTTGTGTCCCCGTAAACGCGCAGGCGGGTGCGTGAGGCTCGGGGACAGGCACAGAGTCGCTGGGAGGGACTCGTCAGATCCCCTGGCCCGACGGGGAGATGGTTTCCTGCAGAACGAGGTGCAGGAGATGGTTCTGCTCGGCGCTCAACAGGGGCCACATCTCCACCTGCAGCGACTTGACGGCTTCCGTGTCCTTCTCGTGGGTGGCCATGACCAAGGACTGCAGCAGCAGGAAGAGCTCCTCGGGAAGCGGGCCGCTGCTGTCCTGCCCGTGGCCGTCGAAGGCCTCCCAGGAGTACTTCTCCAGGGTGTGCGCGTGCTCCGGCAGGAGCTTGGCGGGCGGCGGCTGCAGGAGCAGCAGCAGCAGCACGCGGGACACCTCGCAGCGGACCAGCACGTCGGCGAAGGCGCCCAGCGCGGCGGGGGAGGGCGCGGCCGCGGCCGCGGCCCCCGCGCCGGGCAGGAGCAGCGCGAGCGGTGGGGCGGAGGCCGCGCCGGCCCCGGGCTGCGGCGCCGGCGGCTTGGGCTGCGGCTGCGGCGGGGGCTGCGGCCCCGGCGGCGGCACCGGGTGGCTGCCGTACTCCCGCGCCAGGAGCTGCATGCGCGTGAAGAGCGCCAGGGCGCTGCTGTAGTCGCGCGCCAGCAGCTGGCAGGACGCGGCGTCGCCGAGCGCCTGCAGGGCGGCCAGGGGCAGCTGGGGCAGCTGCAGCTGCGCGGCGCGTTGGAAGTGGCCGGCGGCGGCGGCCGGCTGGCCCAGGTCGCGCAGGGCGGCCGCCAGCTCGAGGCAGAGCGCGGCGGCGGCAGCCGGCTGGCCTAGCTCCAGGTGCAGGCGCACGGCGGCGCCCAGGGCGGCGGCAGCGGCCTGCAGCGGCTCCCCGTAGGCGGCGGGGCAGGCCAAGCGCTGGCGCGCGTCGCGCTCCTGCCGCAGGAAGAGGCGCGCGGCCTCGGTCAGCGCCAGCGCCTCCCCGGGCCCGTGGAAGAGCGCCTGCTGGCAGCGGGCCACGGCCAGCTGGCACCAGGCCGCGTACGGCAGGCACTCCTGTGCGCGCAGCTCGCGACCCAGCTGGCCGAACTGCTCGCCGGCCTCCGCCACGTTAGGCTTCCGCAGGAACCGCTTCTTCAGCTTGTTGCACACCTGGCGGTAGCGCGCCAGGAAGTCCCCGGCCTCAGGCCCGGGGCCCGCACCGCCACCCAGGCCGGCCGCGGAAGCCGCCATGATCGCCGCTTAGGCACTTCCGGGCGCGCTGACGCAAGTGGGCGCACGTGCTGGGCGACGGCGGCGGGCTGAGACGTGTCCTGCGACGGGCTCCGGCCCACCACGCGACCGCGCCGGCTCGGCCGCCCGGAGCTCTCGTCGCCCTGGTGATATGCAAAATAGCAAGCACGGAGGCCCGGCCGGGACAGGCTGCGGGTGGTGTATGCAAATCGGGGGCCCTGGGGCGGGGCGGGGCCCGCTGTCCGGGGTTCTGTGAGCGGACCAATGGTGCTGGGGCGGGGCCCGGCTGGGCGCCCCCTGTTGCTAGGTGACAGCTTTTTAAAACAAATTTATTTATTTAATTTATTTATTTTTGGCAGTGTTGGGTCTTTGTGCTGTGCAGGGGCTTTCTCTAGTTTCGGCGAGCGGGGGCTACTCTTCCTTGCGGTGCGCGGGCTTCTCATTGCGGTGGCTTCTCTTGTTGTGGAGCATGGCTTCTAGGCGCGCGGGCGTCAGTAGTTGTGGCACACGGGCTCAGTAGTTGTGGCTCTCGGGCTCTAGAGCACAGGCTCAGTAGTTGTGGCGCACGGCCTTCCTTGCTCCGCGGCATGTGGGATCTTCCCAGACCAGGGCTCCAACCGGTAGGTGACAGCTTGTTTACGCAGGTTGCCAAGAAGGGCATCTCTTGGCATCTCTAGGGGAACACAACCAAAAACTCTTGACCCCGCGTGACCCTAATTCTGACTTTGCCTATGTGTTGATTGTGTCCCGCCCACCCCAATTCCGATCACGCCTCAATCTTCCCGTCAAAGCCCCTGCCCCATGGGAGTCCATGCCAAGCGCTCTGTCCACCCACCCCTGCCTCCCGCACCCAGGGCGGTCGGTCGCCTTGGCACCTTCACCCTATCACGACACCGCCCTCGCGGTGTCGAGCGCCGCCGCAAGGAACCCCGTCCCTCTGGGGACTTTGGCCTGGCTCCGACTTGCTCAGAGCCAGCGGGGGAGCCTTCTGTTGTCCGGCCTCACCCCAGGCCCCAGTCCGCCCCCAGCCCCGCCGCAGCCAGCCTCTCCCACCCAGGGCCACCCCATGCACTGTCACCGTGGGAGACCGCTCCTCTCTGTCTGTGACCCCCGACTCCACGCCCCCCACCCCCCAACTCTGGCCAGACCCCCGCCCCCATCCCTCCGACGAGGGGTGTCCCACCACCACCACCTCCCACTCCAAGTGAGTGAAGCATGCGCAGGGGGTTTCTTGAAACACTTTATTGACTCGCAGTGACTGTGCCCAAGGCGGCGGGCAGGCCGGGGCCGCCCGGGCTGTGCGGTCGGTCGGTGAGCGGGCCTGGCGCCTGGGCCGCGCCCCCCGGGGGCCGGGAACCCAGGTGTCGTTGGGCAGCTAGGGCTGGGCCAGGGCCACCTGGGAGATGGTGCTATAGTCCTGAACAAATCGCTGAGCAGCGCATTGCTGCGGGCCGCCACGTCCACCAGCTCCGGAGTGAGGCGCCTCCTGCCGCTGTTCTGGGCCTCATGGCGCGCCAGCTCCAGGACCCTGGCCGCCAGGTACTGGATGATGGCCACTAGGTAGACGGGTGCGGACGAGCTCAGGAGCTGGGCATAGTGGCCCTCCCGCAGGAGGCGCTCCATGTGGCTCACGGAGAAGGACAGCTCGGCTCGGGCGGTGTGGGAGCAGCGACCGGGTGACTCTCGATGGCCCCTCTTCCCCAGCATTCTGGCCGTTGGGCGCGCTTTCTGCGACGGCCTCGCTCTGCGGTGCACTGGGATGAGGTGCGGCGGGATGAGGGGCGGTCGGTTGTGCCTGCTGGTTCCCAACATCTCAAGACAACCGGTGTTCTCAGGCCCCTCCTCCGTATCCTAGCAACCATAGGCCGGGCCCTCATTGGTCGGGGAGCACCCTGTGAGGTCACTGCTTTCCCATAACCCCTCCCCCACCCCACCTCACCCCGCCCCCACCCCCTCCACCGGGATCCTGGGCCTGCAAAGAAATGGCGCTGGCAGGATCCTGCTCGCTGTGCTCTCTGGACCCTCTCTTTGGTGGAACTCTCACTGTCCACCAGACGGGAACTTTGTACAGAGAAGGCAGCTAATGGCGGACCATCCAGGGGCACCAAGTATACACTGGTGGTGCTGGGCCACCATCACGACTATATATCTGCTTCCAAATGAATAATATTCCTGGCTGAATAATATTCAGCAGGCTGAATAATATTCCAACGCGTGGCTAGACCACACATGTTGTGTATCCGCTCAGCAGCTGATGTACATTTGGGTGACTTCCGCCTTGTGCCTGTCGGGCATAGTGCTCTGGTGAACATTCCTGTGCAGGGATCTGTTTGAACACCTGTTTTCAACTCATTTGGGTTTACAACCCATGGGATAGATCTATGGGTTTATTTATGGACTCCACTGATCTATGTGTCTATCCTTATGCTAGTACCACATAGTTTTGATAACTGTAGCTTTGGACTAAGTTTTGAAATAGGGAAGTGTGAGTCCTCCAACTTTTTTCTTCTTTTCCAAGATTATTTTGGCTATTCAAGGTCACTTGAAATTCCGTATGCATTTAGGATTGGCTTTTACATTTCTGTAAAACAGAGCATTGCGATTTCCATAGGGATTTCATTAAATCTCTAGACAACTTTGGGTGGGATTGCCATCTTAAAAGTATTAAGTCTTCCAGTCCACAAAATCTGCTGTCTTTCCCCTTTTCTTTTTAAGGTCATCATTCATTTCTTTCAGCAGTGCTTTGTAGTTTTCAGTGCACAAGCCTTGCACCTCCTTGGCTAAATTTATCTCTGTGTGTTTTATTCCTTTTGATGTTGTGTGAAATAGAACTGTTGTCAATTTCATTTTGGATTATTTTTTCATTGCTAGGATATGGAAACACAACAGATTTTTGTGTGTTGAACTTGTATACTGCAACTTGGTTGAATTCGTTTGTTAACTCTAATAGTGTTGTGTGGATTCTTTAGGGTTTCCTGTACAGAAGAGCATGTCATCTGAGAATAGAAGTAGTTTAACTTCCTTTCCAACTTCGATGCTTTTCATTTCTTTTTCTTGCCTCATTGCTCTGACTAGGACTTCTGTTACAGTCTTGAGTAGAAGCACTGAAAGCAAGCATTCTTCTCTTGTTCCTGATGTTAGGGGAAATGCTTCCAGTCTTCCACCATTGAGTATGACATTAGCTAGGGTATTTCATAAAAGCCTTTTATTTTGTTGAGGAATTTCCCTTCTATTCTTAGTTTGCTGGGTGTTTTTTGTTTGTTTGTTTTTTAATCATGAAAGTTGTTAGATTTTGTTGAATGCTTTTTCTGCATCAACTAAGATGATCATGAGGGTGTTTTCCCCCTTCATTTTATCAATGTGGTTTTGACTAATCAGTTTTCTTATGTTGAGCCATCCTTGCATTCCTGGGATAATTCCTATTTGGACATGGAATGTAATATTTATAATATGCTGCTGGATTCAGCTTGCTAGAATTCTTCTGAGGATTTTTGCATCGATATTCATAAAGGTTATTGGTCTGTAATTTTCTTTCTTCTGGTATATATGTCTGGCTTTGGTATCAAGGTAATGCTGGCCCTATAGTATGAGTTAGGATGTTTTTCCTCCTTTTCTATCTTTTAGAAGAGTTTGGGGAAGGATTGGCATTAATTCTTTAAACACTTATTAGAATTCACCAGTGAAGCCACCTAGCACATAGTTTCTGGCACATAATACATGGAATCTAGGATTTCTGTAGTCATTAACTATTTGTTGAATTAATACATTGTCTTCCTAAGAAGGTATCTAATCAAGACACAATAATTGAGTTAAAAATGAAGCAGATCTATTTATCAAAAATAATGCTGTGCCTACAGATTGTCATACTGAGTGAAGTAAGTCAGACAGAGAAAGACAAATACATGATATCACTTATATGTGAAATTGAAAAAAAAGTGTACAAATGAACTTATGTACAAAACAGAAGTAGAGTCACAGATGCGGAAAACAAACTTATGGTTACCACAGGGGTAAGGGGGGATAAATTGCGAGATTGGGATAGACATATACACAGTACTATATAGAAAATAGATAACTAATAAGGACCTACTATATAGCACATGGAACTCTACTCAATACTCTGTAATGACCTGTGTGGGAAAAGAATCTAAAAAAGCGTGGATACATGTATGTGTATAACTGATTCACTTTGCTGTACAGCAGAAACTAACACAACATTGTAAATCAACTATACTCCAATAAAAATATTTTTAAATGCTGTGATTTCTGGGGCAATGCTATACATTTATTAACATTTTTATCCCATAGGAAGAAAAAATTGTTACATGGAAGAACAATTTTTTAAATTCCCCATAATACTATAACTCTGATGTCTGATTATATAACAGCCATACATTGATTCCTGTTTTAGTGTATTCAAGCAGATAGAGAATCCCAGGTGTTTTATGAGAGAGGATTTTCAACTTTCTTTTTTCTATATACCATGATTTAAATCTAGGCCTTTTGAATTGGAATTACTACCATATTTCTCAAACTGTGTTCCTTATTCCTTAAATATGTCATGTACTTTTCTGTAGAACCTAGACATGTCAAGTTCCTAAACCCCAGAAGTTGGATATTAACATGTGTCTCATGAATTCATACACAAGGGATCATTAATTAACGCCCCACAGCGCACACACACACACACACACTCACACACACATTATTGGAAGATCATCCTGAGACCATATGGCAGGCCGCCTACTCCAAGTCCCCTTTCACAGCTGCAGCCGACTCTGCCCTAAGCTGGTGTTTCTCAAACTGTATGGTTTGATTCAGTAGATCTGGAATAGGGCTCAAGATGTTGCATGTCTAATTGCTCCCAGGTGATTCTAATGCAGCTGGTCTGTGGCCCACACTGGATTAGCAAAGGCCTAAATGGCTTCCACAACTTTGATGAATGACCGTTTTACAGGACCCCAAAGTAGACACTTAACCTGCTCAGACCTAATCTCCCTTGTTCCATTCTTCTCCCTGTGATTTTCTCCTTCGCATATTACATTCTAACATCTGGCTGGCCAGAATGGTTTTATTTGGGTGTTCGGTGCTGTTGAGAAATGCACAGAGCAAATTAGAAGAAAGATATGATTGGGAGGAATTGCTTCTTATTCTTTCTTCATTTTACATGTATCTGTGCTAATACCTCCCTACAGGTCTTCTTTGGCAATGTGGATTCATCTGGGATAAAACACAATGTTTTTAACCCTCCAATTATTGCTCGGTATGTCCGCTTGCACCCAACGCATTACAGCATCCGCAGCACTCTTCGCATGGAGTTGATGGGCTGTGATTTAAACAGTAAGTGTCAAGTCATCCCATGTCCTTACCTCTCCCAACCATGAGTAGGATGGCTAACCATCCTAGCTTTCCCGAGACTGGGGGGATTTCCCAGGACACAGAACTATCAATGCTAAAACCAGTACAGTCCTGGGCAAACCCATGACTTGGTCATCCTAACCACGGGATTCCCCAGGGGCAGCCACCTCCTACACTACTATTAACAAGGCAAATCAAAGTCCAACAGAGCTGAGCAGAGCTGACAAGAAAATAGGGGGCATCTTAACAGTAGCATGCAAAAGTTAGTGCCTGGAAAATGACTTCGTGATGACAATAGCCCTAGAACATATCCGTGGAGACAGGCCAGCAGAACCTCAGCTGCAACTTGTTCTTGTGATTACATTCTCCTTTCATTTCTCTGAGGTTGCAACATGGCACTGGGAATGGAGAGTAAAGCAATATCAGATGCACAGATTACTGCCTCATCCCACTTAAGCAATATGTTTGCCACCTGGTCTCCTTCACAAGCCCGACTTCACCTCCAAGGGAGGACTAATGCCTGGAGACCCCGGGTAAGAGGGAACAAATTTGCCATATAACTGATGCAGAAGAAGGAGTAGTGGTTGGGAAAGGATAGGGTAAGCTCTTGACTGTTTCTTCAGTTACTTCTATCACCTGCTTGTTCCCACAAAGAGTGTCAAGGAAAGTTGACTATACACAGAAAACCCCACAGATATTTATTTAGTGGGTGTGCCATGTGAATGGGGAAAATGATCCCTAATTGAACCTCCTAGAAACAGAATATCTATATGTAGTACTGGGCTAATATTTGTCAAAGAATTGGAGTGGCTGAAATCCAGTTTTACAGAGAAATATCAACAAAGCAAAGGGTCATAGTTACGTACAGTTCATTGGGCACAGTTCTTTTCTGGAACCACTCAGTTTGTGATTTTCAATCACTGACTAGCTTGGGGAAATGGATGGAGTTAATGGTCTCTGTTCCCTCAGGGGCTTATTTTAAACAAAATAGGTTGTATAACACATTGCCAAACTTTTAATACTCTAGTCAGTCTGTATATTACTCATATATTCATTCAGCAAACCTTTACTGGGCCCCTATTAAGTGGCTAACCCTGGGGATACAGAGATGAATCATGAAAAATTTCAGCCCTCAATTTGCTTCGAGTCTAATAAGGGAGACTGACAAACAGATAATTAATATGCAGTGATAAGTGCTGTGATATGATTAAGAAGGGATTTGGGGATTTCTGGGAGCAAATAGTGACCAAACAGATACTACTCTAATGCACCTGGTGCATTCCCCAGGCAAATAATCAAAAAGAGTGGCTGCAAGTGGACTTCCGGAAGACAATGAGAGTCACAGGAATAGCCACCCAGGGGGTGAAATCCCTGCTCACCAGCATGTATGTGAAGGAGTTCCTCGTATCCAGTAGTCAAGATGGCCATAACTGGACTCTGTTTCTCCAGAATGGCAAAGTAAAGGTACGCTGATCTCCCAGGAAAGGCACAAAGCCTGTCTTAGAACTTGACATTTAGAAACATAACAAGGTTGATATATGACCAGACTTTCAGGATAAACTTTACTGAGTATCTATAGTAATAGGACACGATGAAAGGCATCCTGGGAGGACACAGTGACTCCAAGCAAGAATGTATCCTCCCAGGAAAGAGCAGAGTAGAGCCAAAAGTTGCTTATCCTCACAGATGTTGGTGTCATTCAGGATGGTGGCCCTTACCGACCTCTCTAGCATAGTCTCTTGCTACTCGCTCCTTGGCTTTCTAAGCTCCACCCATACTAAGGAACCCTCAAGTCCCTAAAAACAGCATGTTTTTTCTCACACTAGGCTTTTATATGTACTGTTTCTTCTACCTAGAACATTTTTTCTAGGTACTTCTTATTGACCCTTTCACCTGGTGCATTCTTCAAGTCTCAGATAAACATCATCTCCTCCAAGAATTCCTTGTTCCCTCAAGGCTGGATTAAACATTTTTGCTTCTGGCAGTTTAGTGAACCAGAGTACTGATAATGTATGTTCTAGAGGACATTCCCATTTTAAAAAGGGCATATCTCTGATACATGCTGTAACATGCATGGCTAAATTAATTAGAGCAGACACAAAAGGACAAGTATTATATAATTCTACTTATATAGTAGTCAGGGTTCTCCAGAGAAACAGAACCGATTGACTCACATGATTATGGAGGCTGACAAGTCTCGAGATCTGCAGGGTGAGTCAGCAAGCTGGAGACCCAGGAGAGCCAATGGCGAAAGTTTCAGTCTGAGTGTGAAGGTCTGGAAACGGGGAGAGCCAGTGGTGTAGTTCCTGTCTGAACCCAGGAAGTGCCAATATTTGAGTTTGAGCCCAAAGGCTGGAAAAAACCCAATGTCCCAATTCAAATGGGCCATGCAAAAAGAATTCTCTCTTACTCAGACGAGGATCAGCCTTTTTGTTCTATTCAGACCTTCAACTGATTGCATAACGCTCACCCGCTTGGGGTGCTGGGGGACAGCAATCTGCTCTACTCACTCTACTATTTAAATGTTAATCTCATCCAAAAACATCCTCACCAACAGACCCAGAATAATGTTTGACCAAATATCTGGACACGTATGGCCTAGACAAGTTGACATGTAAAATTAACAATTACAATGAGACTGAAAGTCGAATAGAGGTTACCAGAGTCTGGGAGCTGGGGAGGATGGAGAGTTATTGTTTGATGGAGACAGAGTTTCAGTTTTGTTTTTGTTTTTATTTTTTGGTTTTTTGTTTTGTTTTGGCCGCGCTGCGCGGCTTGTGGGATGTGGGATCTTCGTTCCCTGACCAGTGATTGAACCCGTGTCCTCAGCAGTGAGAGCACAGAGACCGAACCACTGGAGCACCAGGGAATTCCCCAGAGTTTCAGTTTTGCAAGATAAAGCGTTTTGGAGATGGTTGGTGGTGATAGTTGCACAACATTGTGAATGTACATGTTATGTACTTGTTGTCAAACGTACCTGTACGCTTAAAAAGAGTTAAAATGTTAAAATATATGTTATGTATATATTACCAAAATTTTTAAAAGGCTATAGCACTGATAGTACATACTTTTTTTTTTTTTTCGGTACGCGGGCCTCTCACTGTTGTGGCCTCTCCCGTTGCGGAGCACAGGCTCCAGACGCGCAGGCTCAGCAGCCATGGCTCACGGGCCCAGCCACTCCGCGGCATGTGGGGTCTTCCCGGACTGGGGCACGAACCCGTGTCCCCTGCATCGGCAGGCGGACTCTCAACCACTGAACCACCAGGGAAGCCCTATAGTACATACTTCTTAATGCACTGCTACACTCAATGAAGAAAGGGGACTCTCCAGCCTCCTCACCACCAACAGCAAAAAACAAAACAAACAAAAAAATGAGCTTTTATTTTAAAATAATGAGCTTAAATCAGAGCAAAGAGAGGTGAAAAATGAGAAAATGTAAAATGGAGGAACTTTCGTAAAGGCAAATGCTTATATTAGTGTTGTTCTCAGGAGACCAAGCTTCGAGCAAAATGCAAGAATGGAATGTGAGACTTCTGCATTAAGTAATGAAACCCAGAAAGTAGCAGAACTAGTTGCAGATAAGTAGCACCTCCTGGCTTCTGGAAGAATGATTTCTCTAGAGAAAAAGCATTCCCAGTTTAGGTCTCCAGGATTCCTACATATTAAAATGATAAGATCATAAACATAGATCAGCAAACATACAAGATAACAAGCCAACTTGACTACAAATGGGCAGAAACAATCAATACAAATTTAGAATCTGAAGAATACCAGATATTGACATTATCAGATATATATCATAAAGTAATTATGCACAAAATATTTAAAGCAATGAGCTATGGAAACATAAAAATAAATGACAAATTATTAGGCAGTTTTGGAAAAAACAGTACTTTTAGAAATTAGAAAACGTCATTGTTGAAGTTTAAAAATCAAAGAAAGACTTAATAGTGAATTGGGCACAGCCAAAGAGAATTTAGTCACTGGAACATATATCTGAAGAAATTACCGAGAATGGAGCACAGAAGGTGAAACATATGAAAAAGAAATTGAGACATATGCTATACAGAGAAAGCCATATATATATAAGTGGAATCCAGAATGAATGAAAGAAATAGTGGAGAAGTGGCAAACAAACAAGGATGACCACTTTCACCACTTCTGTTCAACACTGTACTGGAAGTTATAGCCAGAGAAATTACAAAAAAAATAAAACTAAACAAAAGGCATTCAGATTGGAAAGGAAGAAGTAAAACTGTCTCTCTTCACCAATGATATGATTTTATCATAGAAAATCCTAAAGAACCCACAAAAAGCTATTAGAACCAATAGATGAGTTCAGTAAAGTTGTAGGATACATGATCAACACACAAAAATCTGTTGTGTTTCCATACACTAGTAGTGAAAAATCTGAAAAGAAAGTTAAGAAAAACATTTCATTTACAATATCATCCAAAAGAATAAAATATTTAGGAATAAACTTAACCAAGGAGGTACAAGACTTATACACTCAAAACTACAAAACATTGCTTGAAAAATTAAAGAAGACCTAAATGAATGGAGAGACATCCTGGGTTAATGGATTGGAACACATTATTAAGATGGCACTACTAACCAAAGCTTTCTACAGATTCAGTGCAATCCCTATCAAAATCCCAATGGCCATTTTTGCAGAAATGGCCAAGCTGATCTTAAAATTCATCTGTAATTGCAAGGGACCCAAAATAGCAAAAACAATATCTTGAAAAAACAGTTACAGGATTCACACTTCCCAATTTCAAAACCTACTACAAAGCTACAGTAATCAAAACACTGTGGTAGTGACATAAAGATAGAATTCAAGTCCAGAAATAACGCTATACATCTATAGTAAATTGATTTTCGATAAGGGTGCCAAGACCATTCAATGGGAAAAGAATAGTCTCTTCAACAAATAATACTGGGAAGACTGGATAGCCACATGCAGAAGAATGAAGTCACCACACACCATATACAAAAATTAATTCAAAATAGATCAAATACCTAAATATAAGAACTAAAACTTTAAAACTCGTGGAAGAAAATATAGAGGTAAATCTTCATGACCTTGGATTTTACAAATGGTTTTTTAGATGTGAACCATAATCACAAACAACAGAAGAAAAATAGATATGAAAAGAATTCTTAAACTCAACAAAAAGACAACCAAATTTAAAAATAGACAAAGGACTTCAATAGGAATCTCTCCAAAGAAGATATACAAATGGCCAACAAGCACATCAACACCAACATCATTAGTCATTAGAAAAATGCAAATCAAAACCACAATGAGATATTACTTCACACTTACTAGGATGGCTATAATTTTTTTTAATACAAAAAGTAAGAAGTGTTAGCAAGGATGTAGAAAAATTGGAACCCATACCGCTGATGGCAATGCGAAATAGGCAGCCACTGTAGAAACCATAGAATTACCATATGATCCCAGCAATTCTGCTACTGGGTATGTACCCAAAGGAACTGAAAATAGGCAATTAACAAAAACTTGCAGGCAAATGCTCATAGCAGTACTATTCACAATAGCCAATGGGTGAAAATGACACAAATGTCCATCAACTGGTGGATAAACAAATTCTGGTCTATCCATACAGCTGAATATTATTCAGCCATTAAAAAACATAGACATGCTGATGCATGCTACAATATAGATGAACCTTGAAAATACGCTAAGTGAAAGAAGTCAGACACAAAAGACTACATATTGTATGATTCCATTTATACGAAATATCCAGAATAGGAAAATATAGAGAGACAGAAAACAGATTAGTGATTACAAGAGATTGGAGAGAAGGGTAAACGGGGAGTGGCTTCCTGATGGGTACTGGATTTCCTTTTGGAGTGATAGAAATATTCTGGAACTAGATAATGGTGAATGTACTAAATGCCACTGAATTTTACAATTTAAAATGGTTAAGATGATAAGTTTTATGTTATGTACATTTTACCACAATAAAAAGGAACCAGAAGACACATACATTACCATAATAAGAGTGACAAGCTGACAGGTGATTTCTAAGCAATAATGAAAATCAGAAGATAATTAATGATATCCATGTGATGCTAAAAGGAAAAATCTGAAACCTGCCCCCAAAAGAAAGAAAATCTGGTGAAATATTTTTCATGCATTCAAGCAAAAACTAAAACAATTTTTCAGGGACTTCCCTGGCAGTCCAGTGGTTAAGACTCTGAGCTTCCACTGCAGGGGGCCTGGGTTCAATCCCTGGTGGGGGAGCTAAGATCCCGCAAGCTGCGCAGCCACAGCCAAAAAAAAATATTTCCAACTTGCGTGACTGATTCTACCACCCAGTAAAATCCTGCCAACATAAAAAAATGAGGATATTTATTAACCTTATGACAGTAAATTTGGAAGATTAGGTAAGATGGATAATTTCTAGTAAATATAACTTACTCAAGAAGGAATCAAAAACGCTGAAACTCCTACAACCATTTTTTTTTATTGGCCACGCCCCACAACTTCCTGGATCTTAGTTCCCCGACCAGGGATGGAACCTGGGCCCCCTGCAGTGGAAGTGCGGAAACTCCTACAACCTTTGAAAGATTGAATTGGTGTTCAAAAATCTTCCTACAAAGAAACCTCCAGATTCAGATGGCTATATTAAATACTCTACCAAATTATCAAGGGAGAAATAATACCATTATTACAAAGATTCTTCCAGAAAAATGGAAAAAGCTTGTATTTACATTATCCAACTCTTTAAATGATGACAACAAAGACAATTTTATTAGAAAAGAAAATAATAGGCCACCTTTACTCATGAACATAGATCCGAAACAAAATATTAGCAATATGTATGTGTTAGATTTATCCTAGGAATGCAAGGTTGGCTTAACATTAGAAAATTAATGCAATCCATCACATTAATAAATGCTGAGAAAAAGATTCATAAAATTCAATATCTATTCTTAATGGGAAAATTTGGCAAACTAAGACTAGTAGGGAAACTACGCAATCTGATAAAGGATATTCACAAAAATTTTACAGCAAATATAATATTTTAGGTGAAACACAGAAAGGTTTCCCTTTGAGATTAAAAATAAGATACCATTTATCTATTGCTGCATCACAAACTACCCTGAAACTTGGCCACAATTTTGTGGATCAGGAATTTAGGTTGATCTGTCTGGCTGGTTTGTCTGTGATCCATGGGGTTTCAGTGGGTATGGACGGATGGATCTACTTCCTAGCTGGCTTCTTTGCTCACCTACCTGGTATCTTGGTTCTCCTTGACCTTTTCATCCACTGGTGTCTCTTCAGGGCCTCTCAGCATGGTGGTCTTAGGATAGTCACTCTTCTTACATAAAAGCTAGATTCCAAGAAACCAAGGTGGAAGCCGTCAGTCCTCTTGAACTTGGCACAGCATCACCTCTGCCGCCATACTCTATCAGCCTGCAGAATCAATTGCCCCCCCCAACCTAAAACAAATCAAAAGACACATGCGCCCCAATGTTCACTGCAGCACTGTTTACAATAGCCAGGACATGGAAGCAGCCTAAGTGTCCAAGGACAGAGGAATGGATAAAGAGGATGTGGTACATATATACAATGCAATACTACTCAGCCATAAAAAAAGAACGAAACAATGCCATTTGCAGCAACATGGATGGACCTAGAGATTATCATACTAAGTGAAGTAAGTCAGACACAGAAAGACAAATATCATATGATATCACTTATATGTGGAATCTAAAAGAAATGATACAAAAGAACTCATTTACAAAACAGAAATAGACTCACAGACATAGAAAACAAACTTATGGTTACCAAAGGGGAAGGGTGGGGGGAAGAGAGATAAATTAGGAGTTTGGGATTAACAGATATACACTACTATACATAAAATAGATAAGCAACAAGGATTTACTGTATAGCACAGGGAACTATATTCGATATCTTGTAATAACCTATAATGGAAAATAATCTGGAAAAAAAGTATATATAACTGAATCACTTTACTGTATATCTGAAACTAACACAATATTGTAAACCAACTATACTTCAATTTTTTTTAAAAAAAAGGGAATTCCCTGGAGGTCCAGTGGTTAGGACTCTGCGCTTTCACTGCAATGGCCTGGGTTCAATCCCTGGCCGGTAAACTAAGATCCCGCAAGCTGCGTGGCACGGCCAAAAAAAAAAAAAGTCAAAATACACCCACCTCTCCATGGGAGGAGTATCAAAAAAATTCATAACCATCTTTAATCTGCCCCATCCACTTTTATTAAAAACTGTATTGGAGGGCCTAAGTAATGCAGTAAGGTAAGAAAAAGAAATAAAATGTGTTCGGATTGGGAAAAAAAGCCCTCTCATAATATGTGGAAGATACGATGGCATACATAGAAAATCCAAAAGAATCTATCTATCTAAATTATTAGAATTACTAAGATAAGTTTGCAAGCTTGCTGAAAACAAAATCAATAGAAAATTTTATTGTATTTCTACATGCCAGAAACAAATAGAAAAATAATTTAAAATAGCATTTTAAAATTCCAAATACTGAGTTGCACATTCTCATCAAATAATGGCAGCTGCCTAAATCTCTCCATACAGCCTTCAAAAACCATCTCTCTATCTAACTATCTCTCTGTAGATATATTTTAAAATTGAAAATAAAACCACCCATAACTCACAGAATAACTAGAAGACAAAGAATACCATAAGTTTCAGTGGTGGAAATTAAGTGTTCTGGAAAAGCAAAAATGAGTCACAAAATCACAAGACATATCTTCCTATCCCATCTGTTACAGAAATTGCACTTCTCTTTATCAACAGTAGAGGGTGCTTGTGGACTAAGAAACCTAACAAGCCACCCAAACCTCTTATCTGACTACGTATTGTAAAATCACCTCATTGCTGTGATGAATGAACAGAAAATAGCAGATGAGGTAAAAGGTATTATTCTTTTATTTTATTTATTTATTTATTTACTTATCTATTTTTGGCTGCATTGGGTCTTTGTTGCTGCACCCGGGCTTTCTCTAGTTGTGGCGAGCAGGGGCTACTCTTCATTGCAGTGCGCGGGCTTCTCATTGCGGTGGCTTCTCTTGTTGTGGAGCACGGGCTCTAGGCACACGGACTCAGTAGTTGTGGCTCACGGGCTCAGTAGTTGTGGCTCGTGGGCTCTACAGCGCAGGCTCAGTAGTTGTGGCGCATGGGCTTATTTGCTCCACGGCATGTGGAATCTTCCCAGACCAGGGATCGAACCCATGTGCCCTGCATTGGCAGGTGGAGTCTTAACCACTGGGCCACCAGGGAAGTCACAAAGCTATTATTCTTGATTTTTCACTTCCTCCTTTTTTGAAAACTCCATTGACTTTGGGCTTCATAGTAGGACTCATGTTGACCAATGCAGTGTAAGTAGACATGATATAAACCACTTTCCAACAGAAGCTTTCAATGTGATCCTGTGTTTGGCTCAGTCTCTGGTGCCTCTGCTCTCTGCCATGAGATAAAAATGTCCAAGCTGAGAAGACATGGCGTACGTGAGCCTTGGCCTGGAGCAGAGCCTAAGCCAACCCAGAACAGTCTTGGTTTCCAAATACCATTTCCTAGTAAAAGGAACCTGGGCTCCTTAGAGATTTCAAGACCAGAGCCAGGAAACTGCTAGGTGTTACTGGAACATCTTGGAGTCCATTATCATCATCAAAAATATAAAGGGAGAGGAGACGTTCTTCTCCACAGAAGAATTCCAGCTAATAAATGTAGGAGACATGACAAAATTAAGAAACCAATCATCAATACAGTATATAATACTTGTAAGGAGCTTCAGTAGATACTAAAACCATTGGATGAAAGCTTAATGTGGAACAGAATATTTACACAGTCTCAAAGTCTAACCCCACAGATTGTTAGGCAAGGGAAGTTATTACCTTTATAAAAGAGAGATCTGGTGGACATCACCTTAACTAAGGGTCAAACTCTGGAGGAATCGGCATCACGTGTCCTCTGATGTGATATGGTGGGAAAGGCACATCACCTAGTTAATATTCTCACTAACGATGTTGAACTGAAATCTAATAATAAGAAAACAGTCACACAAATTTAGAATGTGGGACATTCTACAACGCAATGGTCCTAGACTTTTTAAAATGTCAACACCATGAAGGACAAAAAAAGACCAGAGACTAGGAGTCTGTTGTAGATTAAAGGAGATTTAAGTGTTCTTTGTATTATTCTTTCAGTTTCTTGAGGGAAAAGATCAAGGAATAAGTCTAACAGAAGATGTACAAGCCTCCAAAGTATGCCACAAATATTTATCCAAGAATCTCTTTTGTTTCCCGGAAGTTTTATCAAACACACAACCTTTAACAAATGTTTGTAGTATATTTGCTACGTATATACTGTATATATTGTGCGTGTGGAAGGTCGGTGACCAAGGTCTCTGCTGTCATGGAACCGACGTTTGGTGGTGAAAACAAATGAAATGGTCAATAAGCAGGTAACCAGGTAACTGAGAAGATTCTGAATGGTGTAAAGGAAACGAACAAGAGGAGATTCAGAGTCAACAAGAGTCCTGTTCCAGAGATAACATTTAAACTGAGACCCAAAGCCTCGGCAGGTTGAAGTGTTCGGGAGTAAAATATGATGTTTACAACTTCCTTGAATTAGTTGGGAAAGTGGGTGAGAAGATTCCAGAGGGAAGCCATAGCTGGAAGCACGGCCTTCACAGGAGGTTAGCAAGGATGCTCTTAATTCTGGATGTCTGTCACAACCACTTTCCCAGGTACAGAGGCAGGGGACCGAGTCATCCAGTCACCTCCCAGGGTTCAATCCTGGACTACCGGAAGCGTGGGTCCCTCAATTGGAAGTGAAAAAAAGCGTGCGTGCTGGGCGATGGGCATTGGAGTGGGTGCCCGTGAGGGGGCGGAGCTTAGGGAGAGTTACAGACCAAGCAGGAGGCCAATGGACTTGGGGAGCCTCTCGGGTGTGTGTGTGTGTAAACATTATAACTCTTTTCCTGTCAACCAACAAATGCTATCTCTCCTCTTTCAGATTTTTCAGGGAAATCAAGACTCCTTCACACCCGTGGTGAACGCTCTAGACCCCCCGCTGTTTACCCGCTTCCTTCGAATTCACCCGCAGAGCTGGGCGCACCACATCGCCCTGAGGCTGGAGCTTCTGGGCTGCGAGGCGCAGCAGCAGTACTGAGGCCCGGTCCTTCCTTCCTGGCCCCGGGCCCTTTCCTGGTTCGGGTCCAGCATCCCTCAGAGCCCGCCCTCCGGGTCACTTCCTGCCCCACGCTGCCCACGGTGCCATCGTTTTTCTATGTATTCCAATTCCTCAGTCCCGGCAGATATGCCCTGAAGCCTCCCAAATCAATCGTCATGTGTCCTGCGTTCTCTGGGGCTGTTGCATCCAATTTACCTCTTGCGCATTTGCTGCGGCCGCTCCCAGATTGGTCCTTCCTTCCAAGGTACTCAGGCAAAAAGCAATGAGGAAACTCAGCTGGAAAGCATTCTCCTCTGGGCACGGCCACCACTTCCTCCTCTGTGGTGACCAAGAAAGGTCATGATCATACTAGGCTTCTAAAGGACATATTTTTAATATTTCCACAGAAAAATGAGGAAAATCCATGGCTCTCTGGGATAGGAGATACAACATTGTAATTCTAATCATGCACTCATTTTACTCCCTCCTCAGCTAATTTCCTGCTGAAACGACACAACAAAATGTACCAGGAAATTCTGCACCCTAACTGCCCAAGAGGAACCCCCACCTCGCCCCATCCCTGACAGATAAGGTTGGGAATGGTTTACTGTCCTGTAAAAGTCCATTAAGGTTAGAGGTTAATTTACAGAAATCAATAAGGTGATATGGTTTGACTCCCTGTAAAAGGTTAACCACTTTTATGTCTAACTTAATCACCTTGTTTTGGCATTCTTTTCCCATTGACCACATACATCTTTATTTTTCAAATGCTCTTGAAACCAGCTCTTTTGTCTTCCCGC
Organism: Aethalodelphis obliquidens; assembly: GCF_003676395.1. Lineage (NCBI taxonomy): Eukaryota > Metazoa > Chordata > Mammalia > Artiodactyla > Delphinidae > Aethalodelphis > Aethalodelphis obliquidens. The sequence continues at coordinate 131,398 of NW_020838080.1, read as the reverse complement.
TGGTTCCCTCAAGAATCAGTTAAACAAAACATTGGTGTGTGAAAACAAATGCCTTTGAGAGTTGTGCTTTTATACTGGAAATAAAAATGTGAACAATGAAATTTTATAATTTATGAGGTGAAGCTAACATTTAAAAAATTAGAAATGGAGCCTTGATCCAGTAGCAGAGAGAGAGATTCTTAACCTTGACATCCATTAGCACTAGAAGGAGTAAAGGCAGTAGTCTGGCCTCTGGCCCATCCCACAAACCCCCCTTTTATAAGTTTTCTAGAGGTTGTGACCAACCAGAATCCGGGAGAGGCTGCAGCAGAATGTAGTGAACCTAATGTGAGAAATGCTGTATTTGCATCGCCCAGATCTCCTGGGATCACTTTTACGAGTTCAGTGTTTGCAATCATACTCCAGCTGATTTGGCTAATGGGGGGCCTGTACTCAGAAACCTACAAGACCCTGATGAAGATGACACAGATGGACAAATATACTGTGTTCATGGATTGGAAAAATTAATATTGTTAAAATGACAATGCTACCCAAGGCAATCTACAGATTTAATGCAATCTTTATCAAAATACCAATGGCATTTTTCCAGAACCAGAACAAACAATTCTAAAATTTATATGGAAATACAAAAGACCCTGAACAGCCAAAACATCTTCAGAAACAAGAACAAAACTAGAGGAATCATGCTTCCTGACTTCAGACTGTATTACAAAGCTACAGTCATCAAAACAGTATGGTAATGGCTCAAAAATAGACAAAAACAGACACATAAACCAATGGAACAGGATACAGAGCCCAGAAATAAACCCACACACCTATGGTCAATTAATCTATGACAAAGGAGACAAGAATATACAATGAAGAAAAGACAGTCTCTTCAATAAGTGGTGCTGGGAAAACTGGACAGTTACATGTAAAAGAATGAAATTAGAGCATTTCCTCATACCATATACAAAAATAAACTCAAAGTGGTATAATTATTTTGGAAAACAATCTGGCATTATCTACAAAAGTTGAGCATAAAGATAGCCTGTGGCAATTCTGTTGGGTAATGACCTAGACCCAGAACTGCCATGTGAACCAAGAGACAGGGCAAAACTACCCATAACACTTCCAAACTGGAAACAACCCTTATTGCATATATTTCCTAGTGGCTCACTTTAATTGCAGTAGAGTAATCCATTATATAATATATGTCACAATTTATTTATCCATTGCTTTTCTGACTGATTCATTTATGCCAGTTCTTCTGTGGAGCTGATCATCCTTTTTAAAAAATTGATTTGTAAGAGTTCTTTGTATGTTAAGGACATTAACCTATTATCTGTCATATATGTTGTGGAATTTTTCACCTAGTTTGTCATTAATCTTTTATCTTTCTTTACAATGTTTTGCTGTATGAAAGCTTTACATTTTTATGCAATAAATTTATCATTATTTTCACCTATGGCTTTGGGGTTTTATGACATATTCAAAGTAGCTTTTTTCACCCTAAGATTACAAAAAACTCCACTCCTGTTTTATCCCGATATGTATATGGTTTTATTTTTGTTTAGTCCTTGATCCATCTAGAGTTTATTTTTGTGTGTATGGCTGTCACTTCAGTCAGTGCATCCGAATGAATAGCCAGTCATCACATTAAACCATCTCTTTTTCCCCACTGAAATGAAATGCCACCTTTATCATCTATTAAAATCCCATACATACACTATTTGAAGGTGCAGTAGATACCATGTGGCAAACAAAATATCTTAGAAAGCTTCAAGCCCAAGAGGATATGGCTACCATGAGGATGGGTTTCAGTATCGACACAAATATTTACGCATAGACAGAAGAAAACATCTGTATGCTTAGCTGTCAAATAGAGGGAGACTGGGGGCAGATCAAATGCGGTAGATGACATCATAAGGAGGAGTAGAATTCTATTTGGAACTTCAGAAACCTTGAAGGAAGACTCTGGCCAGCTTCTTCTTAAGACGGAGGCCTGATTCACTGGCTTCTTTGCCACCTTACCTGACACGGGTCTCAACAGTGGGTGAGAATGTCAGTTCTAAATGTCTTAAGTAATAGAAAGCTCAAATAGGGGGTTATTTTTCTCAGACCTAGTAGTTGAGAGGTGGGCAGATAGAGGTGTTGGTTTAGTGGCTTAAAATTGTCAGAGCCAGAATAGGTGTCATTTTCTTGGCCTTTTCCTTGTGTCCATTGCCTGATGGTCACAGGATGGCTCCTCCAACCCCAGGTAACACTTAAAGAATGTTCAAGGCAACACAAAGGGGAAATGGTAGCGCCATTTCTTTTATCAAGACAGCAGAAAGTCTTCCCAGAAGCCACCCATCAGATCTCCATTATGCTTCAGTGTCCAAAACTATGTCCCACAGCCATTGCTAGCAGCAAGGCTGGCTGGGAGAAAGCGGATTCCGCTTTTCTAGCCTCTCCGGTTGCACGTAATAAGTGAAGAGGGGGTGGTGATGACAGGCAATGAACAATATCTGCCCAAATTCACCACCCATTCATTCATTCAAAAAATATTTATTGAGCACCTGAACAGCCTATGTGAACAAAACAGAGAGGAGCACGTGTGGCTTGTTCCAGAGGAAATGAGGCTGAGGTGGAGCGATCAAGAGTAGATAACAGGCCATGAGGTCAGGGAAGTCAGTAGGATACTACCTGACTTACAACAAAGTGAGATCTCTTTGGCTGTTCAGTGGCAGCAAGCAGGAAGCTATGAACTCCTGTGACTGCAGAACTTCTGGGCCACCGCCACCCCCATGATGGACTGTGCCCCCTTATCCACTGAAATTCATACCTGGTTAACCATTTATACTGCTTATTTGCTGATTCAGTAATAAACCCAACTCAAAACAAAACAAAATGAAAAGGATGTGGGACTGAAAAAGTGGAGTCAAAGATGACACCACAGGGTTTGGCCTGAACAACTTAAAAGTTTCCACTAATTGAGCTGGAAAAGCCCAAAGGGGCATGTGGTTTAGGAGGGGATGTCAGGTACCTGATCCGATGGAGCACAGTCAATTTCTGTCTTGTGTTGTTTTGTTTCTTGAAGGCGGGTTGGTTTTTGCCTTGGAAACTGACTGTGTTCAGGATTCAACAGTGTCAGTAAGTGAATTTTTCTTGTGTTCATAATAGCTCTAGGTTTGCAATAAAATCTAAACCACCATTTTCTGACTTTTCAGACAGAGCTGCCTTGGGACGAGCCAAGGGAAAAGCCATCTCCCCTCGGTGCAGGCCCTCGGGAGGGCGCATGGAACCCCCAAAGCTGCTGAGCACTGGATTTCTGCTGTGCTCTCTGACTTGCCTCTTGTTGGAAACTGTCGCTTTGTCTCTGTCACCTTTATCTGCCTTCGGAAAACAAGACCAGGATGGATTGGAACCACGCTCAAGGGGTGTGTTTGCTGTTACGATGAATGTTCCTATCTTCATAGGACGTAAGATTCCTGTCTCCGGTCAGGAAAGAGTGATTCTGTATTTTAAAAAAAATGTTCACAGGAAAGCAAAGTATTTCTGGTTTGGTTCAACAAGCATGAACCCACTAAGCCAAAGCCACAGGTGTCAACCTTCCATAAAATATGACAAATACTCCCTGAGGACAAAGGGATAATTAAAGTTGTCTGGGGGGAGGGGTCAAGAGGACTTCAGAAAGGAAGCGAAATTTCAGCTAAAGCTGACGAGCCGCTGACCCATGGCTTAGCTGCTCCCGAAGCCCAGCGTGGTGCCGAGTTCCTTCCCATCGCTGGAAAGGGTACCGTTGTGAGTGGTGAACCCTCCTGACTTCACACCACAGACACTTCTGTTTGCCCTGCCTCTTCCCCGATCAGCAGACCCTGAACCTCCTTCTGCCGGCCGCCCCGGCCTCCTCCTGTTGGTGCCACTGGGCGGGCAGCCATCTCCTTTCTCCTCACGGGACACCCAGGGCCCTCAGCCTCCCGAACCCCCTCTAGGCAACAGCATGGTGTCTATTAAGTCGTGCTCCTCGCTCACAGTGTACCCCATTGATTCACAGACACCTCCAAACAACCTTTAAGCGATCTGGGGCGGACACCATTGTTCCTATTTCACATACAAGGAGGAAAAGATGATGTCCATCTGAGGATACCTTTGTTTTCCCAAAAGTGTATCCCTTTAATCTCTCAGCACAGCAAAGTTGTTAGGAATATGGGCCCTGGGCAACTATAAGAACCTGAGATCTGGGACAACTATTTGAACTTGAACCAGGTTTCAAATCCCAGCTTCATCACTTACTCGGGCTCTCTTCAGTGACTGTCTATGCTCTTCCTGCAGAAACTTCCAGGTCCTGGCTGAGCAACTTCAGTGATTACCTGTGGGATCTCATCAGGAGCTCCATCCCTACAGCTGCCATTTTTGCTTTTCTGATCATTTCAGCGATCATGGGGACCCTCTGTTGCCTCACGTAAGCTGCTGGGGGGAGGAGAGGGGGAACCGAAGGAGAGGCAGGAACAGCCAAGTTCCACACCAGCCTGCGCATCTGTAACTAAGGGAAAGTTCTGAGGAAGGTGATTGTGGGAACACCACTCTGAAAGCCCATGTGTGCCCCTTTGAAAAAGTCTCCTGCACGTTCTCTTTTTTTCTCTAACCCACTCCCTATGTTTCCAGCCACTGACACATGACGTTTAAAGACCAGTGTTTGCAATTGATCTTTTTTTTTTCTTACACTAACTTCATTAACTCCTAATTATCCTTCCCTTTAGTTTAGGAACTATACATGGAAAACATATGATTAACTTTTCAACTGCCTGAAAATTTGCTGAAATATTTATTATTAAATCATATGAAGCCAAAGAGATTCCTGAAATAGCTAACAAAATACTTAAGCTTAGCTAGCAAAGCCTGAATTTCATTAATTCAATCAGTATTTACTAAGACATGACCACTTGCCTGTCTCTGTCCTGATTACTAGAGACAGAGAAATAAGACAACTGAATGATTACAACCTGGTGGCTCAGGGCTGTTCAAACTGCGGACTCTAATAAAGTGGCTGAGGTCAAAGATCAGGTGAAGGGTGTGGCATCCCCACCTAAGGCTCCTGATAACCTCAAAACGACCACAGATCAAGAACCATGTCTAGGAAACAAACTTGGATATGGTTCCTGGCACCTAGAACTCACAGGAGCCAAACAGAACTAAATGAGCTATTCACTGTTTGAGCCGCACAGCAGTACCCAGACCTCGGATCGGCCATGAGAAGGACACTTGCTTCAGGCACGGCCACAGAGAATAGTGGACCGGGGAGCGTCCTGGAGGATGGGCCACAGGCAGGGAGCTCCCCCTTCTAGGAGGAAGAGCTGGGCCTGATCAGTGTCTGGCCAGCAGGATTCCAGAATGACTACAGAGCAGGGAGTGCTGTAGGCCTCCCGGTCTTCCTCTTTTCAAAGGGAAGGGTTTACAGCCGTTGCCCTCTTCCTGCACCATCACTGTATGGGGCAGGGGTGGGGGTGGAAGCTGGAGACCAGGGGCACATGGTCTACTTCGGTTCAAAGCTCTCTTAACCAAGAAGAGCCACACCCAGACTTGAGAGAACCAGATACTCTGGAAGCAGACTGTGTGGCGGGAGTGTGGTGTGCAGGGTATTATCAGGGATCAACGCCTGCGGGGGGCAGGGGCAGGAAGGGAGAAGCTGAACCGCCTTGCAAGCCCTGCAAGGCCTCCGGTGACCCCCTTCAGAGTTGTCCTTCCCCCGCCGCAGGAAGTACAGGCTCTGTGTTCACCAACCCTGTTCCTTCTTCCCAAGCACAGAGGAAGACTGCATTTCACAACTAAAGAAGCCAGGACTCAAGTCAACATACATTTGATTCTCTATCTTTTAAATCACTGTTGCTCAAACTCTGGCCAACAGGCCGGCTGCATCAGAAACATCAGAGGTTTGCTGAAACACGCACACACGGAGGGGCTTCTGTGAAGACAGGCAGGCAACATGCCGAGAGAAATGTTTCCTTTCTTGAAGTAAATGGCTCAGCCTGGTGAGAAAAACCAGTAAACCCTTGCTTGCTGGGAACAAACAAGGACAGTAAGAACAAAACAAAAGAAGACATGGATGACAAAATATAAAAGGATCCAAAAAGCTGGATAAACAAAGACCTTAGTGAAAGTAAGATTAGAGAAAAAAATGATAGATGCAGGAGACATAATTAATTTTTTGGTAGAAAACAACCAAAATAATTCAACAGAAGAAAACACTTCAAGGCCTAATTTTTTTTAATATTGCAAAATCAAAGGAAGGTTTGAGTCTCTAGTCATACGGGGTGCATCAAGTCCCAGGAAAAATTGGCACTTGGGACTGGGCACATACTAGACGCCGAATAATACTTGATTTTTTAATGAATGCATTTCACAGTCAGGATTGCAAACAGTTTCTCTGCGCCTCTTTATTCACCCCCTTTATTCACCACCACCATTAGCGGTGGCTGTACAGAAGGCTTAGGCTAGCTGCTTGCTACCTGAGGAAATCAGCATGGAAGGCTGGCCAACCTCTCGGGGCCCTGGCAAGTACACAAAAACACACGTATTCAATCTACGAATTTTTAGTACGGTTTATACTAGTGAAAAAATAGAACCAACTTAAATGATTCTTGGCTGGTTAAAGAAAGCAGTGAACATTCATACAATGAGAGCTATACAGTCACCAAAACGTTGCTGTAGAAGGGTAATTACATGGAATCAGATTCATGAAATATTGTTGAGTGGAAAAAAGCAGATTATAACAGAGGATATGCAATTTCACCCAATTTGTTGTGGAAAACTATACGTACAGGGAAAAAAACTTTTAAGGACCTAACGAAAGATTTAGACATTGGTCATCTCCTTGTGATAGTGAATAGGTGACTTTAATTATCACTATTGTTGTTGTTATGTAGTTTCATGTTTATTTTTGTGTGTCTGCACTTTCCAATCTTTCCACAACAAAACGTATTGTTTAATTAGTAAGTTTTTTAAGAGAAACTTTAAAAACAAAAGACGAAAAACTATCTGATCACACTCTGATACCACACTCTTACTCTTACTTTCTCAAGTCATGAACGCAGTTTTTGCAATATGAAATTACTTGGTTCGTGATAAGAAAAGAAGCTGTCCAAAATCCTATCTTGGAAAAGGTGATGTAACTACAAAGTAGCTCTGTGCAGACCAAGACAGTGTACTGGAATTTAAACTCAGTTCAGCAGTCATTTTCTCTTCCTTTCCCAGTATCCTCATAGGTGAACCAGTCCAATGAAGTACTAGAAGATTCCAAGAGAGTGCAGAGTGTGCTATTTGTGTGCATTGAGGAAGTATCTATCAGGTAAAATTAAATTGTCGGATTTCCCTGGTAGCGCAGTGGTTGAGAGTCCATCTGCCGATGCAGGGGACACGGGTTCGTGCCCCGGTCCGGGAAGATCCCACATGCCGCGGAGCGGCTGGGCCCGTGAGCCATGGCCGCTGAGCCTGCGCGTCCGGAGCCTGTGCTCCGCAACGGGAGAGGCCACAACAGTGAGAGGCCCGCGTACCACAAAACAAACAAACAAACAAACAAAAAAGTTATGACACAATAGGGCTTTGTGGCCAATTAAGTTGGAGAGGTGCTGAAACAAATTTAAACATGTTTCCTTCACTGTATGACATATCGTGGCTATCTTTCCATATCAGGAAGTGTTGCATAGTATTCCTTGCAGTGGATTCGACAGAAGTCGTTTAACCACCCCCCATATAATAATAATTTAGGGTGTTTGTACTTGTTCACTATTGCAAATGTAATGCAGGTGATAGTTTTACACATTATTCATTTGCTTTCCCCTTTGCTGTTCTGAGTTGGAAATCATTCACTCCGTGGGCACTATTGAACACCTCCTGTCCTGGGAAGGTGACAAAACAAACACCAAGCCTGGCTCCGGTGGAAGGCACAGCAGGGCCAGGGGCTGGGATGAGAGTAAGGTCTGGTGGGCCTCAGAAAGCATCTGGGCTCTACTGGGAGCGAACAGAAAGCAGGGAGCAGAGAAGGGACGTCATTTGATGGGTGTCTTTAAAAGGTCATCTCAGTTGCCACGTTGAGAAGGTCAGAAGCAGGGAGACCAGCTGGGAGGTTTACCGAAATCCAGGCGAGAGACAGTTTCGTTGGGACCAGGGTGGGAATTGGCGGAGTTGCAGGAAGAGTCGGAATCCAGACAGAGGGTGAAGGAAGGAGCATCAGGGTTTGATTATGGGTCGGGTGAGGGGTGGGAAAGAGGGAGGCTCTGAGGATGCCTCCCAGACTTTGGGCCTAAGCACGGGCACGGACGGGGTTAGGAATTTACTCCTGAAAAATGCGAAGAGAAAGAAAGACCGAATGGATGTTCTCATTGATGCGGAGGTGAGATCCAGCCACACACCCTTTGTCCCACACTCCACACAGCAGGAGGAGACCATCCTCTGATCAAACTTGAAGTGACAGTTTAACTTACCAGCTTGCACTAACCTTTAAATCAGATTGGATGTCTACTTAAATTCTCCCCCCCTACTCAGCACGTGGGAGCTGGGGAGGGAAGTCTAAGTAATAATGAAAAGAAGAGCTGCATCCTTACACACATCTTTATAGTCTTCATATCTTGCCCAGCTTGTTCCTTAAGACAAACTGCTGAACGTGCAGTCGTTGGGTCACAGGCCGTGAGCATGTTAAAGCCTTACGCCGGTCCACGTAGCGCTTGTACGAGTTTCCAGGTTCCACCTCTCTTGAACGTTGCGTTGTTTCTTTGGTTTTCTTTACATTTTTGCCAGTTATGTTTGGCAATATATTATTTAATTTTGCTTGTATTTTAAAAATTCCTGAAGTACCCCTAGGCTTGGTGCCCCAGAATTTTTAAGCTGCTTTTTCTTTTTATAAATGTATTTATTTATTTATTTTTGGCTGCATTGGGTCTGTAATCCCCATCCTGTCTCCTCACGCCAGAGCCCTGCCTCTTTTTAAACTATAAAAACTAAATCATAGGCATGCATTCTCCTGTGATTTTCTGTTTTGAGATTCCTCCACGTCGATGCCTGTAGCCCATTTCCACCCAGTTGTAAGAAAAGACCTCTAATCATTTACACCATCGACTGTAGACAGACATCTGTATTGTTTCTGTCTTTTTTATTCTAAATATTAATGCATGTCTTGTAGTGTACAAGTGCTAGAGTTCCTCTGAAGACTATCACACTGTGATTGACTTTCTGAGTCAAAGGCACCAATTATTAAATATATCCGCATCCTTGAGAAGATGCAACATCACCAGCCTTTTAAATTTTTGCCAATCTGGCGGATAAGTAATGATATCTTATTGTTTTCGTACTTTGCATTTCCCCGATAACTGATGAGATGGAAGACCTTTTCATGTGTTTATAGGACATTTGTCTTCCTCTTCTATGAATTTTGCCCATTTTTCTAATTTTAGTTTCATTTATTCCTTATTGATCAGTAGGAATTCTTTCTATACTCTGTATACTAATATTTTGTAGGCTATAGCTGTGGAAAATATCTTCCCTCAGTTTGAGGATTGTATTTTCATTCTCGATATGACGTATTTTGATCAGCAGAAGTGCTTATTTTAATGTAGTGCGAGTTGGCAATCATTTTCCTCTGCGTAAGTGCTTTTCTACCCCAAAGTCATAAAGGATGTCTCCTATATTGTCTTCTAAAAGTTTTATAGTTTTGCCTTTCGCCTTTAAGTCCTTCAGCTACTCGGAACACATTTTTGTGTGGTGTGAGGTAAAGTCTAATTTCATTTTTTAAAAACATTGTGAGAAACTATATTTTTCCAGTCATGAACTTTGAACTGAATTTGTGTGCCTCAAGGCAGTTCTAGGAATTGAGAAAAGCAGATAGCTGCAATAAATTCCAAGGAGCAAAGCCTGATTCTGAGCACTGAGCACCCTGAACTGGAACCAGCCGAGCAGAAAAAGGCATGGGAATGTTGAAAAAAAGACCAGCTGTATGACCATGCATCCTGAGTCAGCCGACTTGCCCTCCCAGTACTTTTCCACGCTGAGCTTTGCCTCGACAAAAACTTTTAACTACATTTTGCTCGAGGATTCACTCCCTCGGAAGTCTCCGACGGCAATAGTTTAGGTAGCGTGTTTGCCTGCACCTGTAACCTGTCTCGGTTTCTGTTTTGATCCTATGGCTCCCCAGTCGCCCTTACTGCAAGCGTGTCCTTTCCCTACTGCTCTACAGTGCCTCTTGTCATGTCACCATTTCTCGTCTCTCTTCTGTTCCAATGGTCTGTCTATTTCTGTGCCCACACCATGCTCTCCTAATTAACATAGCTTTGTTATAAGTCTTGCAATCTAGAAGGCAGTTCCCCCACATTGTTCTCCTAGAATGCTTTGGCAATTCTTGTTCTTTACAAGTCCACACATATTTTAAAATTAGATTATCAAGTTTCACAAAACCTATCCCAGAAGTGGGATTGCTGGCTCAGAAGGTCCTGTTCAGTTTTATGAGATAATGCAAAACTGTTCTCCTAGATAGTACTGCCAACAGCAGTACTCCCAGCAGCAATATTCAAGAACTCATATGGATTCACATCTTCTCCAACACTTGATATTGTTAGACATTTAAATTTTTGATAATTGAATGGAGGTGCAGTGGTATTTCATTGTGGTCTGATCACTAATGAGGTTGAACATCTGTTCATATGTTTATTGTTCACGTGGGTTTCTCCATCTGTGAAATGTTTATTCGTGGTTTTTACTCATTTATCTGCTGGATTGTTTGTGTTTTCCTTATTGATTTGTAGACCTTTATATGTTCATAGTAGGAATTCTTCGTCAGTTGTGTGTATTGAAAATATTTTCTGCAAAAGCACAACTTATCTTTTTTGCTTTTTAGCTTGTCTTTTGATGAGTAAAAGTTCTTAATGCTAAAGTCAAACTGATCAATATTGTTTTATAGTCAATGGTTTGTCTCTATCCCAAAGTCTAAAAGTTCTTTGCTGATGTTTTCTGTCAAGAGCTTTAAAGTTGTGTTTTTGACACAGAAGTCCTTAATCCATCTGGAATAGATTTTTTTTCTGCATATAACATGGAGGAGGGTTCCAGCTTCATCTCTTTCAATATAAATAACCATTTTCCAGCTTTGGTTAATGAAAAGTCCCTCTTTACTTACCTAACATGGCACCTGTATCGTATACACAGTTATACACATGACTGGGTGCGTTTCTGCGTTTTCTAATCTATCTCATTGCTCCATTAATCTATCCCTGCACTGGTATCGCACTGTCTTAATTTCAATAGCTCTCTCTCCCTCTGTGTCTGTGTCTCTGCCTCTGTGTGTATGTGTGTGTGTGTGTGTGTGTATCTCAGCCTTCTATAGTTCCTTCAGGGTAATCTTGGGGAAGGGAGCCAGCAATCACGTGAGCTCAGCCTCTTAGCAGAGAAAACTGGATGATCTGGCTGCAAACTCTTGCCCCTGGATTTGCCCTTCTTGTCTATGAGGTACTGGAAGGTCCAAATAAGATTACATAGAGTAATGAACTGCTTATAATACTGCGAGGTTACTCCCTTGGGGTCAAGGGGCCAGGTGTTTATCAGGCAAAGGTGTGTACAGATCGTGGACAGCCCTGAGCTCTGTAAGCACAGAAAATGTTTGTTTTGTTCAGAAAGGCTGTCGTCTAGGCTTCTGTTTTAACGCCACGAAGGCGTTAGGGTATAAGGAATTCTGCTCTAGGATTCGGAAGGAATGTTGGCTTTCTTCGCTTCCACTGATCCCTCAATTTTTTGTGGCATTAGCAGTAGGAGCTGTAGCCTAAGACAGATAACAGCAGCACAGGAGCCTTAAAAGGCCTTTTCTCAAAGTCCTGTGCCCACATCGGTTTCTGGGTGGAGCCTGGAGTCGGAGGGGCGGCCGTCGCAGCCCTCGGATGCTCCCCTGCCATCCCCACGAATTCGGCCCGGGTGTAGGTCGAGCGCTCAACCCGCCCCAGGCTGTGGGTCCTCTGTGGTTTGGGAGCGGTGTGCTTTTTCCTATGACCCCTCTGGGATTCAGCCGCAGGGGCCTCGGCGGGAACAGCGCCTCCTTCCGGCCCTCAGGTGCGTAGCGCGCCAGGGGCCCGCGGGGCCCAGGGGGAGGGGGGAGACGGGAGGCGGGGGCAGGGGCGTGGCGAGGGTGGGGCGTGGGCGGAGCTCCTCCCCCGCGCTCTCGGCGCACAGCCTGCGGGGTGGTGACTGACCAGCCGCGCCGCTTCCCAGTCGCCTTCGCCGCCTCAGCCGCCTCCGCGCCGCAGGCCCGGGGCCCTGCCGCTCCAGGCTCTGTCCGGCCCCGTGTCCCCGCGTCCCGGCGCCCGGCGTCCCAGGTCCCGCAAGATGACGCTGAAGGCGAGCGAGGGCGAGAGCGGGGGCGCCATGCGCACGGCGCTCTCCGACCTCTACCTGGAGCACTTGCTGCAGAAGCGCAGCCGGCCCGAGGTGAGCTGCCCCCGGGGCCCGGCGCGGGATGCGGGCCGGTCCTCGTCTCTAGGCCGCGCCTCCGGCCGCGGTCCCTTCCCGCCCGCCGCCCTGCCCTCGGGGGTCCTGCCCCCGGGGTGGAGGCCGCGGCGGGCGGCGGGGTTCGGGCGGGACTCCGGGCGCGGTGGCTGGTGGCCCCCAGAAGCGCCTCTAGGCGAGAATCGGGAGAGGCCGCGGCCTCGACCGAGAGCTGATTAAGGTCAAGGGAAACTTCTTCGTGGACGGAAGTCAGGGTCACAGAAAGACTGTAAGGAGCAGATCCGAGAGTAGGACTGCTTGGTGGTTGTGTCAGCAGAAAGGGTTGTAAAAGCCAACGCTGGCCCCAAAGTGTTCACTCACCGTCCCTGTGCCTTTAGGCAGGGCCCCTGGTGCTGGGGTGCAGGTGGGTGGACCCCTGTGTCTGTTTGTGGGCAGTCATCTCACAGGTAACTCTGCCCCCCAGATTCCTATGATGGCCCATAAATAGCTCATCACCTCCATCCTCAAAGATTCCCAGAGGGAAGGGTTGATAATTTTCTTGTTATCTCTAATTCTTCTGGGTGTGGCGAGGACCCAGCAAGGTAAGGTTGTCACTCAGGGTCTCTCCCACAAGGGCACGGCCACCAGGATGCTCGCTCGCTCACTCATCTGAAGGCCGACGCTCTGTCTCATTGTCAGCCATCAGCAGCACCGGCCAGCAGCCCTTCCATGTCCCCTGGCCTTCTCACAACACAGTGGCCAGGTTCCAAGAAAGGATGTCCACGGAGACACACAGACAGAGACAGAGGGCCAGGCAGAAGCTATCTTGCCTTTGATAACTCAGCCTCAGAACTCACAGTGTGAATCTTTTTCCTAGACTACAAGATCTTCCAGGGCAGGGCCGTTTCACACTCACTTTTTACATTTTAAATGCCTGGTAAGTGGGTCCTCAGAAATGTTTGCTGAATTAATAAGTGACTTAAGAGGTGGACATGCGATTCAGCGTAGCCATCCGCTTTCACTCATGAGGAAACTGAAGATCCGCAAAGTAAAGCAGACTGTGGAGCTGTGGACTCTGGGCTGGGTGGCATCAGCTCAGGTCTCCGCATTCACACCTGTCTGTCATTGCAAATCAGGATGAACCCGTGGGGAAGGCCTTGGTTATTCAGCTGCCAAGACAAAATTGGAAGTTATGCAGCAGCATGTACCCTAGGAGGGGCTCAGGCTCTAAAACGACTTGGTTCCTCACAAGTTTGGACATGGGATTTTTTTTTCTTCCCCACAGTCAGCTCACTTGGCTGAGCCTTAACTCACTCCCCCCAAAAAACGACCTCTCTTTATTAAATTTTCTTTTGGAAACTTTATTGAGGTTTACTCTAGCATACATCTAATTCACGGATTTGATTGTGCAGTTCAATGACATCTGACAGATGCATCCCATCATGTGGCCGTCACCGTAATCATAATGTAGAACATTTGTGTCACTCCAGAAAGTTCCCTGATGGTCCTTTAGGTTCATTTCCCCGGAAACCTGGAAGCCACCCTGGCAACTTCTGGAAAACACTACCACTTTGCCTTTTTCAGACTGTCTTATAAATAGACTCCAAACATATGCAGGCTTTTCTTTCTGGCTCTTTTCACTTAGCAAAACCTGAGTGTCACCTGTAACTCCGTGCCCAGACCCTGTGTAGACCTGTCTGCGCCTGGTGGGGAGGCTGGAGAAGTCATGTGCGGTTTTGAAAAGAGGCCCTTTCACTGCCCTCTGAGTAATAAGCAGTTTTTGTGGAGCTGTGAGTTGATCCTGCAAAAATACCAGATACAGTCTATTGCTTAGTCACTTTGCTTGAGTGTATGAAAGGATTTGAACATGAAATAAGAAAACCTGGTAAAGCACTGAATGCAAAGCGTCCAGACCTGCCGAGGTGTGGAGACTGGAAGAAGAATCTCCACACGATGAAAGGTGGCCTGACCCCGCGAACCTGCTGACTCTCACTTCCTGACGTTCACCCTCCCTCTGGGGCTCTTAGCAGTCTCTGCTGCCAACCCTGGGCTCTGCCTGTGCCTTTGATTTCTCTTCTCTGTAAAGTGGACCTGCTTAGAGGGTTGCGGTGATGTTGACCTGACGTAGCGCCTGTCCAGCAGCAGTAGCACGTTTTGCTGTCCTGGCAAGAACCAAGAAAAGTTGTAAGGAAGTTGTTGGCTTTAAAGGAGTTCATAAACTCACGTTGCCAAAGGCTTCATTTAGGGAGATTGCTTTCTATAAAAGTTCTAAAGACTGGAAGCCCAAAGTTTCACCTCTGATTATAGTCGACATTTGGTATTGAAAAAGTATTGTCGGGCTTCCCTGGTGGCGCAGTGGTTGAGAGTCCGCCTGCCGATGCAGGGGACACGGGTTCGTGCCACGGTCCGGGAAGATCCCACATGCCGCGGAGCGGCTGGGCCCGTGAGCCGTGGCCGCTGGGCCTGCGCGTCCGGAGCCTGTGCTCCGCAACGGGAGAGGCCACAACAGTGAGAGGCCCGTTTACCGCAAAAAAAAAAAAAAAAAAAAGTATTGTCAAAATATAATTTTGCAGTAGGTTTGAAGTGTAGCCTGTCTCCCATATTTAAGTACATGTTTCCTTCCTTGGAGAAACGTTTTATGAGCTCTCTCTGACCTTGTTCTTTTTTGCAATCCCTTAGTGCACATAAGATTGGTTGTAAAATTCCTACTTTTCTCTTCAGTCCTGTTTGAAGTAGCCCTTCTCCCATGAACTGAAGCAATACGTTGAAAGTCCCTGAAAGTTCACTTGGGCCTGTCCCACATGGGAAATGACCTAAGAAATGTCAGGCTGCAGGTGAGTTTCCACTCAGAAGAGCTGTCTGTGGGCTCCTGGGCGGGGAGACGCAGCATCACCTGCTGTGCAGGGGCCAGGACGTCACTGGCGAATAGCGCTCCAGGCAGGGGACATTCAGGGTTGACGGGGGTCTTGAGACACTGCTACCAAATGTCCCCTGGGGCAAAGGGAGATGAAATCAGTTGACATTTCATTGACTGCAGAGATTTTTTTCCCCTAAGCAGTGAGTTGCTCAAATCTTTCACTGTTTCTAAAAAAGGAGGGGAAGTGACCCCAGGGGTGGGAAATGGGAAGAAATGCTCTGAATTAGGGAACCAGAATACAACTTTTGTAACATGACATTCTCTTTTCTGAGTCTTCACTTTTCCATTTTTCCTTCCCATAGAGAAATACACATGAGCAAAGTACATACGCAGTTGCCGCTGGAACGGCTCCTCTGTGACCACAACTCCCATCCGCGGAGGCCACCAAGCACGGATTGTGTAGCACTGCAGTGTTTACTATGGGAAAAATCCGCGTGTCAGTGGACCCGTGCAGCTCAAACCCGTCATCGCTCAAGGGTCGTCTGTATAGGTTTTTGCTCAAAAGTCACTTGCCGGAAAATTCTGGCTCGGAGGCGCTCCTCTTTCCCCAACTCTTCCCCAGCTCTTGTCATTTGTGGTGAAACAGTGCTCAGCTGTTTCTGGTACCTTGAGCCCTCTTGGTTTTCTCATAGTCTTTCTTGTTTTCTTTCCCAAAGTGGAGCCTGACCTTGCCTGCCGTCTGCGGCGATCACTTGCCTTCTTGGCCTGGGCCTTCTTCTAAGTCTCCACATGGAAACAGTTGGCAAGGAGCCTAACAGTAGGCTGAACAAATGTTTGTTCTTTCCTCCATTCGCTGTCACCGGCTCTTAATCCGACTGTTTGGGTGGGAAAGCCACCCGCTGCCAAGTTTGTTTTTCATCTCTTTTTTAATCCCAACTTCCTTTGAGCCACTGCCTCTGCCCTTTGAACCCGCTGCAGATGTTTCCTCCGAAGGGGGTTTCAGCGCACAGGCGTTGCCACCCCAGCAGTGTGTGTGATTAAAGGCCGAGAGGCTGCAGAGCTGCCCCCGTCCTGCTGGGGCGGCGGGGAAGAAGGCTGGTCTCAAAGTTGTGAAGTGAACTCTGCGAAATGCCATCTAGTACCTTTGACCACGTTGTTCAGCATCACTTGGTGGTCGTGGGCTGGCAAGGATTGAAAGACGGCTCAGCTTTGGGGCGACAAAGTAAACAAACGAAATATTTGTAGCACGTTGGAATGAATGTATTACCAGCTATGGAAACAAGAAAAGTTAGAGCAGTTCAGGGGCAGGACAAGTGCCCGGCACGTGGCCAGTGGACGGATGGACAGATGGGACAGGGGACAGACTGCAGTCTAAGTTGTCAACCTGGACAAGTTAGTTACCCTGAGTGGCAGGCGGGTAACCTTCCCATTCTTCAAAGCTGGGTCTGGGCCAGCTGAACTCTGTGGACGTGTCCTGCCTTTGGTGTGGTCTCAGACCCACGGCTGGGGTCAAGGAAGCACCTTGGCTCCGTGCGCATCTGTCTGTCTGTCTAGCCCTGCTCCTGGGATTGTGTGTGGTGAGGGGTGCAGGGGGCTGGTTGAGGGAGTTTCCTGCATGTCAGGTGCTGTTGAGGAGAGGCTGGCCCCCTCTTGCTGAGCAGTCAGGGAAGCCTCACTGTTGCTAGTTGGTTCTTTGGTCGCCACGTCGGAGGGTTCCGTTTATCTTACTCATCATTTGCAGCTTCTGGGTGAGCATGATAGTGGCTCTGAGTCATCTCGAAGGGGGACGTCTTGATGAATAAGCACATTTAAAAGACCAGCCTTTGAGATAGCAAGTCTCGAACTTTCCTGGGTGCTGAGTCCTTAATTTAAAGGCTGATGTGTTAAAAGCAATCTGTGTCATGGAGCCGAATGAGAAGGCGATGAGCGGAGGGTGCCGCTTTATCTGCCTGTTCCAGGCGCACAATCACGTAGGCGTCGGCCCCTTGCAAAGGTCATTTTGTCTTCCGTGGACTGAGACTTTCGAACCTGTCACTGTAGACGGGCCCAGCGCATCTCGAAACACAGGTGAATCATCATAAGTGGTTTATTGATGGTACTTTACGGCACATGATAAAATAATCTGATCTGTGTTTTCAGGTTTTATGGCCACCAGTACCTGCTTTGGTTACTGACACAGATAAATGGTAGATGCTGGTAGATCCATAGGATTAATTTCTGAGTTTGGTTTTCAGCTTTCTCAGCCCCACAACTACTAGTGAAAAGAGATTTGTAAGTCAGGATCAAGGAAAGTCCTAAGTTTTATTTCATGCTTTGAGGCCAGAGATTTGAGACTTGAGCTCTTTGTGTATTCACAGCAGTCATTCAGTCAGCAATCCTTGAATTCCTCATTCTGTACATTCAATCTCTTAACACATGTGCATGGTAAAAATATACAACTAGTACAGATGCTTAATTTGAGAGAAAGAATTCTTCCTTCCAGCTTGACACTGCTTTTCCTCTGGTTTTCTTGAGTCTACTTAGAGAGCTATTTGATCTCATTCTCTTTAAATGGGTCTGTGGCAATAGCTACCTAGCTTTGAAGAGTTTTAACCACATGGTTCCAGGTCGCCATGGGCAATGCTTTGAGGAACTCTTTGGTCACTGTGTGTTGTGGCCTCTTACTTACCCATCCCAGAGTCTGGAAACTGATCCTGTACCCTGCAGATGTCTCAAGGATTGGTTGTTGCCTCTGTCCGTTCTTTGGTACTGTGCTCTTAGTTATAGCTCTTCGGTTGCAGACAAGTGCGACTTGCCAGCCATTTTGCTAGTTCTTTCATGCAATAACTTCTCCTCTGTCTACTACAAGCTCAAAAATAGTACCCCATCAAAACCATGGACTTGACATTGGTATGACGTGTGAGTGTAGTTCTGTGCCCTTTTGTCCCATGTCTGAATATATGTAACCATCACCACAATCAAGATATGGAACTGTTCCATCAGCACAGAAACCTCCCTGGTGCCACCCCTTTATAGTCACATCTCCCCGTGTCCCCTTGGCAACCACTAATCTGTTCTCGTCCTCTATAATTTTGCCATCTCTAGAATGTTATATAACTGGAATCATATTGTATGCAATTTTTTATTGCTGGGAAGCGTCCCGAGGTATGGATAGACCACAGTCTGTTGAACTGCTCACCTATTATAGGCTGTTCTCCTTGTCTCCAGGTTGGGGTTACTACAAATAAAGCTGTTATGAGCCTTCATGTACACATTTTGTACAAACTTTTGTCTTGTGCCATTGCTGGGTTGTAAAGTAGTCATTTAGTTTTTTAGGAAAGTTCCCAACTCTCTTCCCGAATGGCTGTAACATTTTACATTCCCACCAGCCATGGATGAGAGGTTCAGTTTCTTTGCACCCTCACCAGCATTTAGTCTTGTCGCCAATTTTTATCTTAGCTGTTCTGATAGGTGTGTAGTGGTATATTTCATTATGGTTTTAATCTGCATTTCTCCCTGATAGCTAATGACATTGAACGTCTTCTCATGTCCTCATCTGCCATCCTTCCTTTTACATATCCTCTTTAGTGAAATATCTGTTCATGTCTTTTGCCCGTTTTCTAATTAGATTGTTTTTATTGTTGCGTATGGAGCATTCTTTATGTACTCTAGATGTTAGAGTTTTCCATTGGATGTGGGCTTTGGGAATGTTTTCTCTCAGTCCACATCTTGTCTTTTCATCATCTTCACATAGGCTGTCACAGGGGTAAAGTTTTCCATTTTTAAGGGTCCAATTTATCAGTTTTTCCTTTTATGGATCCCGCTGTTGGTGCCAAGTCTAAGAACTCTTGTCTAGCCCTAAACCCTGATGACTATGTTTTTTCTAAAAAGTTTTGTAGTTTTACGTTTTACATTTAAGTCCATGATCCATTTTAAAGGTCTAGTTCAGTGTTTCTTTTTTTGCCTATGGGTGTCCAATTGCTGCAGCATCATGTGTTGAAAAGACTACCCTTCCTCCGTTGAATCACCTTTGCACCTTGTCAAAATCAACTGGACGTATCTGTGTGGGTCTATTTCTGGGCTCTCTCTCCTGTTCCATTGATCTTTATGTCTGCCCCTCTACCAGACCACACCGTCTTGATTATTTGTAACCATATAAATCTTGAAACCAGGTAGACTGATTCCTTCTACTGTCTTCCTTTTCAAAATTGTCTCAGCTGTTCAAGGGCCTGTGCCTTTACATCACGTACATTACACGTCGTCCAGAGGTACTTTTTTCATGTAACCTGCAGGGATCGGGTGAGTGAAGCCACTTGTGGGTAAAAAATAACATCCCAGATGCAGGACGATCCACAGCTCATGCTTAGCTTTCCTCCCAGGGTGCCGTGGAGAGTGAGCTGGAGAGCGTGTGCCCATCTGCAGGGGGGCAGGTTCCACAGGGACGGGTCTTCTGATTGTTACTAAACGAAACAAAATAAAGCAGAACCTTAAATTCTACATTCATTCCTTCGTCAACTTTCCCTCTCACTGTAGTCACAGGATCGGTAGCCCTTCCCTTCATCTCTTCTCTGTCATGTGTGTGTGGACCTTAATGTCGTTTCGTGACTTGCTGTAGGTAGATTGTAAAAAGGGAAAGTTAGTGAAGGCTTTTGTATTATTCTGACCGGTTGCTGACCCAACAGCTTTAGTCCACTTCTTGCTGACCCAGCTTCTCCCTGATCTTGTTTGGGGCGGCAAGATGCCCAACTCAGTTCTTATTTTCTCAGCCCCTTTTGCAGCCTGGGATGGCCACGCTGTGTTCTGCAGTTCTGGCTGATGAGCCATGAGCAGATATCCACTGAGGAAGTTCTGGGACAGATGCCACTGGCCTGGCCCTTCTTCCTTCTTCCTGCCTTGAAAGTGGAGCTGTAGGTTGGGTGGGCAGCTTTTCAGGAGACGTTTTCTCAGAAGCCCGAGCCCCAGCCCGTTCTGCCCTGGCCAATTCCTCCTGTGTGCACGTTCCAGGCTCTGCTGTCTTCTGGAAAAATTTTTGAAATCTCTCATCCCTGATGACTTCCTGTTTTTTGTCTGTGGGTTTCTATTTACCCTCCCCCTTTGGTCTCATTTAAACAGGGTCCAGGCTACACGCAAGTACTTAGGCTGCCAACTTGAACCTAAATCACAGTCACTTAGGAAAATTCTATCTTGCCAGAATAGAAAGCATTGTACTTTGTAGGGCTTTAGGAATAATAGGCTTTCATTTGCCTGTTTAGAAATTAATTTGAAATGAAACGAATACAGTTTACTTCTCACCTCCTTCTCTAGTCACCCAGTTCCTCCCTGTTGTTCATGTCTCTTTCCAGAGGGAGATGATGCATTTACAAGCAAATATGAAGATATTCTTATCTTTCACTGTTTATGCTGATGATAACATACCTTTCCTCACTCTTTTTTTTTTTCCACTTAATATGTCTTCCAGATTAACCTCTGAACCTCCTTTTCAGGGCTACATGGTGTCTGTGTGCCAGGATGCCCCCGCACAGATGCAGTGGTGACTGTATTAATGGCTTATCTACTGTAGACGGCCTTGAAGTTCTGTGTGGTTCTGGGCTCCCAGGTCTCAT
This sequence comes from Aethalodelphis obliquidens, assembly GCF_003676395.1. NCBI lineage: Eukaryota > Metazoa > Chordata > Mammalia > Artiodactyla > Delphinidae > Aethalodelphis > Aethalodelphis obliquidens. Next base: position 110,542 of record NW_020838080.1, on the reverse strand, counting down.
AAGTCACTTTCCTAAGTATGGCCCTTTGTTAGACAATTCTGCTTTAATAGCAGTGCCGCATGACTCAACGGCATGAGAGGTTTTCGAAGTTCTAGTTGCTACACAAGGCAGTTTCTCTTTGTCAGTACTTCCCTCATTCTGTAGACAGACAGATAGGTCTAGCTGTTCCCACCTGGGGATATTCCCGCTTCTCCTTTGCCACCAAGTGGCTGACGAGGTGTCCTGCTCACGGCTCCACCCATTGGGAAGATCTTCCCTCCCCACGGTCTCTGAGGGGCACCCCAGGTGTGGCTGGATTGCAGCCACAATCCATTTTCAACTCAATCCTCACATAAACCAGGGTCGGGCTTCTTCCTTCTGCATATGGTTTTTGATTGACTGTTGTATCAGGAGAAGGAGCGTTTCAAGGAGATTTATTCATATTGTGCAGCAGCCACTTATTCTCGTTGGCTTGTGGTCTCAGAGCGACACTGTTCTTAAAAGCCCAAACCTGGAAGCACCCCAAAGTCCATCCACAGTAGGACACCACACGAGGGTTCCAGTTCCCTGCTCCATGGCCTTGTCACTGTCTTAGTGCCATTCCCTTCCAATGTTTTATCTGAAAATTTTCAATCTCACTGAAAAGATGAAACAATTTTATAGCAACTTCCATTAGCCATACCTCCTAGATTCTACCATTAACATTTTGCCATGTTTGCTTTATCACATATCTATCCCAAAACCATCCATTCACCTTTTTTTTTGTTTTGCACTTCAAAATAAGTTGCAAAGATCAGAACACTTCACCCCTAAAAGCTTCAGCATGCATATCATCGGCTAGGGTTCAGTATTTATGGTTCTTTTTTAAATTTTGTGGTTAAGTTTACGTACAGTGAAATGCACTGGATGAGTTTTAACAAATGCATACACCTGTGCAACGCAACCCTGGTCACAGTTTGGAACATCACCACTCCAGAAGGTCTGTCATGCCCTTACCCAGCCTACCCCTTCCCATCCTATGAGAGGCAACCACTGTCTTAAATTTTTTTTTTTTTTAATTTTTTTTACTGTAGTTTTTTTTGCTTGTTCTAAAACAGCGTGAATGGTCTCCTCCTGCAGGTGGACTTTTCAGCTATAGCGAATAAAGCTGCTGTGAACTTCTGTGTGCAAGCCTTTCCGTGGGTGAACACCTAGGAGTGGGGTTGCCAGGGCATAGGGTCAACGAATGCGTAACTTGATATAAGAAATCGCCACACTCTTTTCCACGGGGCTGCGCCATTTAGCGTTCCCACCGGCGATGTCTGGGCGTTTCCAACATCTGTCCTTTTCACTGTAGGCTCCCTAGTGGCTGCGGAGTGGTATCACGGTGATGTTGGCTCTTCATAGGCCTTTAGTGAAGCGTTTGTTCAGACGTTTCGTCCATCTTTTCATTGCTCATCATCCCGTTATTGAGTGAGAATTCTTCACATGTTGTAGGTATAAGTCTTTGTACTCTCAGGCTGAGAGTTTTGGTGAGAAGCTTTCAGTTTTGGTGAGATCAGTTGTGTGCTGTTTGATTATTGCTCTCTGTGTCTACTAAACCTTTGCCTGTCTCAGTGGAGTTTCTCCACGAACAGATACTCCTAACTTTAAAGTAGTTGTAGTTTTAGCTTCCGTGTTTTTACAGCTCTCCGCCTCCCCCCAGGGTTTGAAGATGTATTGTGCTTTCTTCTCAAAGCTTGGTGGTTTTACCTTGCACGTTTGGAACTCGTTCTCTATATAAAGTGATGTGGGGACCAACGTGCCCTTGGCCTGTGCGGGGTTGACCCAACACCATGGATTACAAAATCCATCCCTCTGTGTGCCCTCCTGCCAAGGCCACGGGCCTTAAATTACTTCAGATTTATACTAAAGACATCTTTCTAGAGTGTAATCCGTCCAGCATTGCTGTCTTCATGGTCGGGGTCAAGGGGTCACAGTTGATGTGTCGTCTCGGGCTGATGGCAGGGGTAGCCACTTGGATAAATAATGCTTCACATCAAGTCTAATGCAACTGGCCACCAGCCTTAGGAGATAAGCGTTGGTTTGCTGAGCCTTTGGGGTTTGGACGCGCAACAACGACCCGACGGCTGCTTGCTTCATACATTTCTCTGCTGTTTTGACCCGACAGACTGTGTCACCCCAGCTGAGTGCCGTGATGGAGGACATGTACACCAACGGGCCCGCCGCCCCGGGGAGCCCCACCCGGGTCCAGGGCCAGGAGGCTCGGAAGGTGCGGCTCATCCAGTTCGAGAAGGTCACCGCGGAGCCCATGGTAATCCCTCTTCCTCCCCACCCCAGGCCCCTCATGGCAGGCTTCTTGCCCCTGCCAACTGATGACACCTCGTGTGCAGACAAAATATTTCTCCCAAGAAGTTGCCTTAAGTTGTCTTAAAGATCAACTCAGAAAGAGCTTGCAGTTAAGCTTGCTGTGCCCTCGTCTGTCTTCCAGGGAATCACGCTGAAGCTGAATGAGAAGCAGTCCTGCACGGTGGCCAGAATCCTCCACGGCGGCATGATTCACAGACAAGGTGCAGGCGTGTTTTGTTCAGGGATTCATCCTTTACTCCCTGTCCAGGGCCGAGGGGCACGAAGCTTATAGTGTTCAAAACAGGGAGCATCTGTGTGCGTGCCGAGAGATTTTTTGTACCGTAATGACTGGCTCTTTCGAATGATGAATCGCCCAGCGCCACTGTCGCTCCCTCTGAGCATTCTCATACACTTATTTATGCCAATACTTCTGCAGTTAGTTAACATTTGAGCAACTACTATATGCAACCCCTTGCACTAGACTGTGAACACATAGCAGTGAAGAAAACAGACCATCTCGACCTCCTGAGGCTACCAGTTAAACTGAGAAAATAGGGAATTCCCTGGCGGTCCAGTGGTTAGGACTCCGCGCTTTCGCTGCCGAGGGTGCGGACTCCATCCCTGGTCGGGGACATAAGATCCCACAAGCCACATGGCACGGCCAAAAAGAAAAGAAAAGAAAAGAAAAAAAAATAAACTGAGAAAATAGATATTAACAAATAACGACAAGTAACTGTTGTATCGCCATGTGAAGCTGCCGTCAATTTGCAGATGAGTCATTGAGTAAAAGTGCTTTTCTGTGCATCAAGGGTAGCACAGGTATTGATACCCATTCTTCACATAGAATCTAAACAGCGATTAACTTTACCACTTGGTAGCATTTGGAGGTCTTAGCTAAACAACAGAGAAACATTGAGCTTTCTTGTTCCTTGGAGTGTGTTCAGCTGTGTCATAGCCCCCTGACGTCAGGGGGACTCTAGTTCCAGGACACTTTCAGGACCAAGTGCTTTTATTTTGCAGTTGGAGTCCTGAGGTCAAGGAGGATGACATAATCTTAAACCGTCAAGTGCCTGTCTTGCTAGGTCCCTGAAGGCCATGAACAGAACATTCCCATCTCTCATGGTTGAATGGTTTCAACCCTGTGTGTTCTACAGTCTGTCGTACAACATGCTCTAGATCATGGTTTCTTCTCTGTGGCGTTTTGACTTCTGTTGACACCTCTTTCGTCTGAACGTTTGTTCTTCTGTTGGTAGGCTCCCTTCACGTCGGAGATGAGATCCTAGAAATCAACGGCACGAACGTGACTAATCACTCAGTAGATCAGCTGCAGAAGGCAATGGTGGGTATTCACTATGCCCTTGTCTTCGTGAAGCATCGATCCGCATTGGTGTCTGTGTACGTCATTTTTCTGTGAAAGTGTTTATACCTCGTTGAAGGGCCTCTTACCACTGCTAATCTTTATTCTGTGCAAGAAATGACAGCTCTCTGTCTTCATTTAGTAAACTTCTAAAACAAGGCAAAAGACCCAGAGTGTCTGTCTAGAAAGAGCATTGGACTGCAATGGCAGCTCTGAATCCCGCTCTCCTTTACTCCAGCCCTGTGATTTGGAGCAGGTGAATTCACTTCTCTAGGTCATCTGTAAAATGAAGATGGTAGTAATTGCTGTTCTTATGTCATAGATTTGTTACAGAGAACAACTGAGCTATAATAGGTGAAATGTTGAATGTGCTCTTTAGACGCAGCTGTGCCGGGCATCGTGCTGGGTGTTTGCCTCTCGAGATTCTTCACCATCCCTGTCCGCCCCTGAACACAGCAGAGACCCTTCCTGTAACCAAAGCAGGAAAAAACACGTGGGGTAGTCGGGTGTAATTGGTCACGGCTGGTAGGAAGCACCCCTCAGGCACTCAGCAAGGAGATGCCAGGGTACCAGCCAGGGAATGAAGCAGAAAACAGCAACTTAGGGAAAAGTTTACTTTGAACCAGAGCTGAGGAAACTGAACCTTAGAGAGCTCGGAAGCATGGCTGTTTAAGGATAGACCTCACCTCTGACCCAGATGAAATAACAGGGACCGGGTTTACCCTGCTTCTTGAAATGCCTCACGTCCTAAATATTCATGTACCTGATGACAGAGGATTCAGAATACTTGAAGCAAACACTGTCAGGACTGCCACATCCTGCAGGATAGACTGTGTACCCTCTGCCACATGACAGCCTCAACAGGTTTAAAGGATTCAGACCATACAAAAATGCACCGTCCACCCACAATGAAATGAAATTAGAAATAAAAAACAGAAAGATACCTGGAAATCCCTAAATATTTGGAAGTTAACACACCTCTAAAGAAGTCACAGGCCATAGGAGAAATCGCAAGGCAAATTAGACACTGTCTTTAAATGAATAGAAATGAAAGCACAGTGTATCCGATTTTGTGGAATGCCACTGAACTCGGACCAAGGTGGAAACGCCTGGATTATAAAACGAGAAAGTTTCAGTCAACAGCCTCAGCTTCTACCCACAGAAACTAGAAGAAGGAAAACAAATGAAACCCAAAACAAGCAGAAGAAAAGAAACAACCGAAATAGAATGGACAGGACCTTGGTAAATGAATGTGGAGGGTGAAGGGGTTTGTAAGATATAACTCTGAAGTAGGCATAACCCACCTATGAGCAACTCTATAGGACCAACGACCCAGTTCCTTCCACAAAGAAAAGACTAGAAAAGAAAACACTGCAGGGAGAACAGGTAGATGAAAATTCGACTCTTACAAGACATATCCACCAATTGCAAACAGTGTCGGACCACGTGCCCCAGACCCTTCATTCAGCGTCTTCCCACTCTCTGGAGTGGGCCACCTGTTTCCCACCGGGACACTGGCTGGATCGTTTCATGGTCACCAACACGAGGAGCAGTTTGGCCTAATGGTTGCTTCTCAATAGAACGTGATGCACGTGTTTTCTCTGAGCCGATGGCACAGCTGTATCCCTTCGTCTTGCATAAAAACCGTTTCAAGTATGCGAACATTCAACATTTGTGCTTCTTTTTGATTTACGTAAATAAAATCAACTATGTAAAAGGTAATTTGTGTCCTGGCAAAAGTTACCATGAACAATACACTTGGAGAAATACTTGTTGTGCATATAATAGGTAGACAGTTAACAACTCTAATATTTAAAGTGCTTCTAAACTTTGTATAAAAAGACAAAAAACTAGGGAGTTCCCTGGCTGTCCAGTGGTTAGGACTCTGGGCTTTCAGAAGACAAACAACCAACTAGACAACTGGGCAAAATATATAAGAAGAAAAAGCATGTGGCCAATGAGCTCTTGAAAAGTGCTCAATTTTGGTTATGGTAATAAAATTACAAAATAAAGCAACCATGAAATAATTTCCACCCATCAGATTGGCAGAAATTTAAAACGAACGTTAACATGTAATTCTGGCAAGAATTTCAGGGGAAAGGGACTCTCATATGCTCCTGGTGAGAGTGGAATTTTTATAGTTTTTTAGAAAAGTAATTTGAGGATAGCTATAAAATTGTTTTTATCCTTTGACTCTGCATTTCCATCATGGGGTTCTATTCTGTATAAATCAAATGCAAATATATAAGGACACGCGTTAAAGGGTGTCTACTGCGGCAGATTGTAATAAAAAAAAAACTGGCAACAGTGGACACGCCCAGTAATGGGGATGGTGGCTGAGCAAGGGATGCGGCAGAGCCATGAGACAGAGTGAGTGAGGTCTTCATGTATCAACCTGGAAGCAAGTCATAGAGTAATGCATATAGTATAATCCCATTTTTGTTAAAAACAACTAGCAAAAATACACATGTCTGAATTTGTGTGTAAGTATTTAGGCACATGACTGGCCCTTTATTGGTGTGGAGAAATGTGTGGCTGTTCGTGTGCCAGGGCTCATTTTAAGTACTTCTGGGGACCTGTTGGGGGTCGACTGCGCGGAGGAGGGAAAACTATTAGCCTTTGTTCGTTATTCTTTGTTATGCTGGTTTATGGGGCACATGACACTTCTGTCTTGGAGGAAGCATTGTGCTACAAGATTTCAAAGTGTACAGTAAAGATGGCTATTGGGAAAAAAAATGCCCAGGACTTTGGGAGGGGAAAAATGACTTAATGAAACCCCCAGTCACCCCAGCTCGTTTTACATGACGATTTTATTTCACCTTTCTTTTTTAATAGAAAGAAACCAAAGGAATGATCTCATTGAAAGTAATTCCCAACCAGCAAAATCGGCTTCCTGCACTGCAGGTAGGTGGCACCATCTTCTCTGTTGTGATGATGGCAGGATTCAGGCCCAGTGTGTATTCTTCGAATTTGATTGAAGTGATGTGATTGTAAATATCTCAACAAGCATAGCTGCCAGGTACTCTCTGAACCAAACTAACATGTGTTACAAACTGGCAGGCTGCGGGGCCCTGACAGATAAATGTGGAAGAAGGAAGTTTTAAAAAAATAACTCTGAAGTTTCTGTCACGGGTCACTTATCGTATGATGGTATAATTTTCTTTTTTAAAAAACTTGTTTTAAATTGAAGGTTTGGTATATATGGGCACATATACAATAAAGGACACAAATCGTAAGTGTGAAAGTAGATGAATTTTCACAAACTGAACACACCCACGTGACCAGCACCGTAAGAGTCCCCGTGCCCATTTCCAGTCCCGCCAGCCCTGACTTCTAACTCCAGAGACGAGTTTTGCCCCTTTTTGAAATTTGTGTAAATTGACTCATGCAGTATGAATCCTTTAGTGTCTCATTTTGTTCACTCGGTGTGAAGTCTGTGCTGTAGCAACAGGTGATTCCTTCTTCTTCATTTGTTGTATGACTGTGCTCTGGAGGGCCTTCTGTGATTCCAGCTTTTTAGTTCTTACAAAACTTAGTGCTGCCATGAACCTCTCTGTACCTGAGTTTTGGTGCATTTCTGACGAGCTTTAGGCTGCGTGCCTCTTTCACAATGTTGCCGAACTACTTTCCAGGGTTTTCCATTCACGGCTGCAAGTCCCAGCTCTTCCACGTGGTCACTGTAGCACTTAGAATTATCTGGGCTTTTTTCCTTCATCTTGGCCGTTGTGATAGTGGTGTTACGTTGTGCTCTCTGCTGGGAAATGGTGTCTTCTCTAGTTTGTTAATCAGCCTTAATTTCATGAGTCTTCAGAGAACCAATGTTGCCTTTCTTGATCCTTTCAACTCTAGTTTGTGTTTCACTGGTTTCTGCTCTTTATTATTTCTTTATTTCTTTGGGTTGGATTTTTACCCCTAATCTTCCTAGCAGAGGTAACTGGTATTAAATTCTGATATAGCTTCTTTCGGTCTTTTTTGTTTCTATGTAGAAAGAAATACTCCTTTAAAATTTTAAGTGTACTAGGTATTGTTTTTATTTAATGATATTCTCATTTAATGTTATATCAGCAGCATTTTCCCAGGACATTAAATACTCTTCTACAAATTGATCTTTATAGTTGCATGGTAATATATTCTGTAGATGGCCGTATTTAATTAATTCCCCATTCTTGGAAAATCAGATTGTTTCTAATATTTCGCTCTAATAGATAATGCTATGGTGGGCACGTGTATCCGTGTATTGTAACTGACAAGCTTCCGTGTAGAAGTAGATTGTGGGGTCAGGACTTCGGGCGCGTTCACAAGGAAACAAGTGCATTTCAGATAGTAGCCTTCTTTTTCAGATGTTCATGAGAGCACAGTTTGACTATGATCCCAAAAAGGACAACCTGATCCCTTGCAAGGAGGCGGGGCTGAAGTTCGTCACCGGGGACGTCATCCAGATCATCAACAAGGATGACAGCAACTGGTGGCAGGGACGGGTGGAAGGATCCTCCCAGGGGTCGGCGGGCCTGATCCCCTCCCCCGAGCTGCAGGAGTGGTGAGCTGCCAATGGCGGGGACCCATGGCCGCCATGCTGCTCAGCTACGGAAATCTCATCCTGTGTATAGTTTCTGTTTCTCAACCGGGCCAACCTTCCGCTTTTCCTGGAAGAATGGGCGGGGTGGGGGGGCCAATGATGCCTTGATGAGCCTGACTGGCCCTTATGGGTGAAGGAGGACGACTGGCTCTCCCTTCATCCGTGGATCTGTGTTGCCACAAATGCCTTCCCTAAGCTTTAGGTCCCTAAGCCCGCGTTGGGACTGCAGCCCCCTCTTTCTCTGCCGGAGGAGGACGGGGTCTGGGATGACACAAAGGGCAGGAGGCACATGGGTCTGGGGGTTCTGTGTAGAAGGGACGGCACAGGCGAATGACCCCGGGCTTTTACACCAAGAAGCCACCAGTGTCCTCGGTCATCTCTTCCCTCCAGGCGCGTGGCGAGCGGGGCTCAGTCTGCTCCGAGTGAGGCTCCGAGCTGCAGTCCCTTCGGGAAGAAGAAAAAGTACAAAGACAAGTACCTGGCCAAGCACAGCGCAAGTACGCTCCCCAGCCTCCCCGCTGCCCGGCACATCGTTCTCACCCCCAGGGAGCCAACCCAACAGTCTTCCAGACCCTTCTCAGTACATCAGTGCCATCAGTGTGGCCAACTGCAGGGTCTGAGCAGCCCCAGACAGTGGCCTGTTTTCCTTAGAACTAATTCACACTTTGTCCCTTAGCTGCCATGTTTGGAAATATATGAACATTATAAATGCGTTTGAGTGGATTGTAGATAGCAAGTGAAGAATAATCTGCGATTGCGCCACTATTTATTGAATGCCTCCTTCCTGCCGGGAGCATTCTAGAGAAAGACAGGAGCAAAGCACAGGGCCTAAAAGCTATGTCAGGGGCCTCCAGTGAGGCAGATGTGGCCGGAGCATCGCGCTGGTGGCAGAGAGGAAGGGACAGCAGCGCGAGCTGGAGATAAGGGGAGATGACAGGCGCGTCGGGTAACGAACTGTGGAGAAGAAGTGGAGAGGTTGGGGGCCAAAAGATTAGAGAAAATCCGAGTCCAGAGGACTGACCAACAGCCGTGCTGAGTTTATATGGTGCGGGGGTTGGGAAAACCAAAAAATAGACCCCAAGGAAGGGCATCCACGATCCAGGTTGTCCCTGATGCTGTCCGAGCCGGTATAGCCGGTCGCAGCCTTCGCTGTGTGCCCAGCTCTGGCATGAACACGGCTTGCTTTTCTTTGTCTCTAGTTTTTGATCAGTTGGATGTTGTTTCTTACGAGGAAGTTGTTCGGCTCCCTGCGTTCAAGAGGAAGACCCTCGTGCTCATCGGTATCTTCTCATTGCTTTGCCACTTAGAGTACATCTCTGCATTTCTGTTCTTATTTCCCTGCCTGCAGTACGTAACCTCCCTCACTCCCTCTCTCAAAAAAACAAAACAAACAAACAAACAAAAAAACAAGGGCAGTGAGGAAGAAAAGGAAACGGGAAGGCAGGTGTCTTGGGTCCTCCACGTGGAGCAGATATAAGGAGTTTTCTGAGTCCTTACCGGGTTCACGTTACAACATAGGGTAAACCTCACATGGTTTTCAGCAACTAACTCTTTCGGGCTGTCTGTCCGTCTGGCGGCAGTAGGGGTGCTCCAGGCCTATGCTTCCGGGTCCTCCCCATCTTTAGAGTGAAAACATGAGTTGGTTAGAGGACCTGTATGAGGGTTCTGTTTAAATTTCCAGTAAAAGTCAGTTCCATTCAGAGTCCAGTAAGGCAAATATACTTCAGAAATAAACAGAAAATGCCATGTGGTAGCTGGCTCCTCTGCGGAAATGCCAGTTGTCTTCGGAATCCTAACTGGGACCCCAGCGCCTGGAGCCCCCGGTCCTCCTGACACCAGCCCAGAAGCCACGCAACTCGCTTTGACCTGTAGCTCATCTCGAGGGTCTGAGAGATGAAAACCCCTATCCCATTCCTCTTCCTAGCCCCACCTTTGTGCCTGGGGCAAGAAATGGAAGCCTTTATCTCCTCTGTCTGTGCAGGAGCCAGCGGCGTGGGCCGCAGCCACATCAAGAGCGCCCTGCTCAGCCAGAGCCCGGACAAGTTCGCGTACCCCGCCCCGTGTGAGTAGCTCGGGGGCCTCAAGGACACGTTGCCACGGTCATCTGTCTTTTCCTTTGTGATTTGTTTTTCTTCAGCTGCACCGCACCGCTTGCAAGGTCTTAGTTCCCTGACCAGGGATGACACCCAGGCCCCAGCAGTGAGAGCGCTGAGTCCTAACCACCGGACCGCCAGGGAAGTCCCTCCTTTGTGATTTTTTTTAAAAAAATGTTTGATTATAAAAAGAAAAGCCAATTTGGAAAGATACAAATTTGTGCCCATAGTTGCTCCCACTAAAAAAGTAGCTGTGCTGTTTGTCTACATAAGAGAAGCAGCGGTCAACATTTTTATACCGCTTTAAAAGATTAAACAAATAATATGTTATTAAAAACTCATGTTACTTTCTTTCATTTAATTTATATTATAAACACTTTCTCATATGCCTAAATCACTCTGAGAGCTCTCTTCCGGTCCATTGAGTGGCTAAGGAAATTACAGGACAGCCACCGATTTTCATGAAATATTTTCTCAAAGTAGCGCTCAGTAAGGCCCCCGTAACCCCAGCAGCTGCTGTAGAAGGGTCAGGCCAGCAGTCAGGCGGACGCTTAGATTAGTTGCATTCCCAGGAGCGAATCTGTGTAGAAAACTGGATTCTAAACCTGTTATTTGTATTTTTTTTATTCCTTCTCCATTTTGCCTTTGAGGACAGAGTGACACACTGGGGTCAGAAAGCAGAAGGCCTTGGAGGTAGAAATAACCACGACAGTTCCATCATTCAGTAAGTTAGAATGAGAAGTGAGTTAGAAAGGGTAAGAGGTGAGGATAACTCAGGTCAAAGAAGAGTCATCGTTTTATAAGATGGAAAGAAAGACACGCGGCAGTTGTGGATTGAGGAGAAGGTGCCCGTTGAGACAGACCAGAGGATGACGCAGGCGACCAGGGGGTCGCGTCTCAAGCTACAGCATCCGTAGCACGTTTTACTCAGAGGATCACTTACATGAGTAATCGTAAACGTTGTGACTTAAGGACATTCCAGCATTTAACAGTGTGAGTTTAAAGCAAACCAGAGTACTCTTCTTTCCAAACAACGAAAAGGAGACTTTCAGTGTACTTCCCAGAAATCCTGACTGTAGCCCGGAGATCTGTTTCTAAAATATTTTCAGCTGTCATTTCTTCATTTCTGAGCTTCCGTGTCCCTGGGGTTGGTGTTTGAGAGATGCTTCTTCATAAAGGGAGGAGGATGGTACTCTGGCTCTTGACAGTTAAATGTGTTCTGGGCGGATGGGGGACTTCCTGGTCCTCTTCGTTTCCCAAAGTCAGCCCCTCGGGGTCCTGTGTGAGACACCCCTCCGGGAAACTCCGTGCGCTAAACGCAGCTGGGGTGGCGGTGGCGACGCCAGCGTCCGAGCCCTCGGGAGCCCAGGAGGCCCTGAGTTGCTCAGGGATTTGGGTTCTCGTGCACAGATACGACACGGCCGGCCAAGAAGAGTGAAGAAGACGGGAAGGAGTACCACTTCGTCTCCACAGCGGAGATGACGCGGAGCATCGCTGCCAACGAGTTCTTGGAGTTTGGCAGCTACCAGGGCAACATGTTTGGCACCAAATTTGAAACAGTGCACCAGATCCACGAGCAGGACAAGATCGCCATCCTTGACATTGAGCCCCAGGTGGGTAGGCATGGAAGGCAGGAGCGGATGGGAAAAGGGTGCTGAAGGGCACAGCTCGTGGGACCCTCCCGCGAGTGCAGATCTGTGCCACGAGCTTTCCCTGGGATCACCTGGAGGAAGAACAGCAGGACCAGAAACGCTGGAGACGGTGCGGGGGTTGGCGAGGCCCGAAGATGCCAATCGCAAAGGTCCGTCACGACAGCTAACTCCTTTTCTTCCCCTCTCTTCTTCCTCCACTCCCTTTTTCCAGACCCTGAAGATTGTTCGGACGGCAGAACTTTCACCCTTCATTGTGTTCATCGCACCCACTGACCAGGGCACTCAGGTGGGATGAAGGGTCTGTGCTGGGTGGTGGTGGGGGCCGCTCTCCAGGCCCATGAGGACCGGGCATCGGTCCGGATCGTTGGCCAGAGCGCCGGCAGAGCTCAGCTTCCCGACCCTAAACCTAACCCTGCCTGCTGCTGTCCCCTTCCCGCCCGGCCAGGGGCCAGAGCACGTGTGCCTGTCCCGTCTGTTCAGCACACAGTTGTTAATGCACTAGCCAGCCCATTGTTGCAGAAGAGCAGATCCTGACACTGGTGCGACATGGGCTTAAGAGGGGCATCTGGGGGCAGGGCAGGGACTGTGAAGAACAGAGGCGGCCCTGGGCCCACGTGGTGCGTGCTGTGCGGGGAGGGGCGGGAAGGAGGCCAGGACCGTGTTGAAAGGCCTCCCCGCTCCCCAGAGCCCAGCCGCCCCAAACCCACCCTGCAGGCGCCTTGCTTTGCGCTTTCTCAGTAGCTGTGGTCTCGCATCGTGTGGATGTAGCAGACACTCATTTAGTCTCCTCATTGCCTTCTTGATGGCTATTTAGGTTTAAAACTTATTATAAATAATACGACGGTCGATGGCCCTGTGCGTACGGCGTTTGACACGTGCAAATATATCTGTAGGAGAGATTCCAGGCAGGATTGTGTTGGGAACGTTGAGAGAGGTCGTCCCTATGCCAGGAGCATGTTATGCAGTTTCGTCTTCGGTGAAATCTGCTAGAGGGGAAACACAATCTCACTGTACTTGTATGTTTTACTGGAGTCGGTGGTGCTGGGGTGCAGACGGGTGGATCCCTGCTCCATCCATGGCGCCCTCTCTCCCCCTCCCTCCCTTTCTCTGTCTCCTCCACAGACGGAAGCCCTGCAGCAGCTGCAGAAGGACTCCGAGGCCATCCGTGGCCAGTATGCTCACTACTTTGACCTCTCACTGGTCAATAACAGCGTCGATGAAACCCTTAAGAAATTGCAAGAAGCCTTCGACCGGGCATGCAGTTCTCCACAGTGGGTGCCCGTCTCCTGGGTTTACTAAGCTTGCAGAACAGGGGGAACGACTATGGGCCCCTGTCGAGCCTTAGGAACTCCATTCCCCTTGCTTCAAGACAAACAGGATCGCCCCAGCTAGCTCTGTTTCAGCTTCCAGCTCTCTGCAACTATCCTCATGACCAGTGGGTATCCATCTTGTTCAGGTTTCTGAAGGGCTGGGCTCTGACTTCCCTGATAGACGGGGCCCCGTGGATCAGGATTTCCAAAGGATCTCTGGAAATTGGGGTCCAGAAGTACTATCCAAACACAGCTGCTGATCAAAGATGGTACACACGGGGAGGAAAAGCAATGGACCCTGTCCCTCTGAAGCCTGCACTCCTTTACCTTCAATCACACTGGGCATTTCATTTGTCTTTGCTTTGAAGAAAGCTTTAACTGCAACTTTCTAAACTGCCAAATGAAACAGCTGTGCAATAGGATGAGGTCTGCTCTAGCGAAACCCTCAAAAGCAATAAAAGTGTTGCTGTGTTAAAATAAAACGCCAATGACCTTGTACCTTTTAACTCTCTGGGTTTCGACCTGTGCCCCAAGCCTCTGGGAGCAGCTGCTGGAGGATGGTACCAACACCAGACGCCTCTGCTGGGTTCACAAGTCTCCCTCAGGCCTGTGAGGACCTTAAGCCTAGAGGTCAGTCAGGCTAAAAGCCTACGTGCACGTGGCCGGTGCCTGTGTGCTGGGCCAGGCATGTGCATGTGAACACATACGTGTGTGTAACATATAAAAACATTTTGGGGGCTTCCCTGGTGGCGCAGTGGTTGGGAATCCGCCTGCCGATGCAGGGGACATGGGTTCGTGCCCCGGTCCGGGAAGATCCCACATGCCGCGGAGCGGCTGGGCACGTGAGCCATGGCCGCTGAGCCTGCGCGTCCGGAGCCTGTGCTCCGCAACGGGAGAGGCCACAACAGTGAGAGGCCCGCGTACCGCAAAAAACAAAACAAAAAACAAAACAAACAAACAAACAACATTTTGGGAGCAAAGGTGTAAGGGGACCGTCCAGTTTCTGCTCCAGTGGGGAGAGTGCTCTGAAGTCCTTGCTTCCACTTGCATTGGCCTTGGTTTCGACATGTCTACCAGATCTATCTTTCCTCCTAATAACCACTCCTTTTAGCTTTCTCTTCTATTCTCAACATGGTTTTCAGAGCACCCCAGACTTGCTGCCCAGATTTAAACTAATGTGTCCAGAACAAAATACTCTGCTCCCTTGTTCACACAGCTGAGAGTCACATTAGCCCCAAAGAACTAAGATGCAGTTGTGCCCTCAAAAGTCACACTGCAGGTCTCCTGAATCTAGCACCCACGTAGACAAGCACCCCAGAGCATCTTACCCCAGATGGGAACCCACCGTGGCCACACACTGAACTTCCCGGAGGCGTACATCCTGGCACGTCTAGGGCCCAGGTGTGCAACTTGCGCTCAGGGTCCCGGGCAGCAGAGGCCGTGACAAGCCAGCAGTGCAGCACTTCCCCACAAACTGCTCTAGACCTCTCACCAAGGCCTTCAGATTCCTAAACATCCTCCACCACTGCGCCCTCCAGCCCAAGCAAAAGCTTCAGTGGCTCCCTTCGTCGAGTTTGTGCCCAGATGTGTCTGCAGATACTTAAGGGCTGTCAACAGACACAGGCACTGGCACCTCCTGCCCTGCACACCCACCACGTAATACTGAGAACCTTTCTCCTCTCAAGTAGTTTGGACATCACTTAATTTGTGATGAGTCCCCTCTTATCTCGTCAGTGTCTTGATGAAGATTCCAGAGTATCTGATCTCATGCCAGATGACGGGCCCAAAGGGAAGTGTTACAAGACGCAGAACCAGAGAAAGAAAAGTAACCAAACATAAAGGAAAAGCATCAAATTTCAACTAGGACATAAAGGTCCCTACATTTTTTTTTTTTTTTTTTTGCCTCTCACTGTTGTGGCCTCTCCCGCTGCGGAGCACAGGCTCCGGACGCGCAGGCTCAGCAGCCATGGCTCACGGGCCCAGCCGCTCCACGGCATGTGGGACCTTCCCGGACCAGGGCTCAAACCCGCGTCCCCTGCATCGGCAAGCACTGCGCCACCAGGGAAACCCAACATTTTTAATCAAAATATATTTTCTGTCCTCCTAGTTTGAGATCAACAATCAGAAAATCCAACAGGAATACTTTAAAAATTTCATAAGTAAACTTTAATAAGTAAAAATTACAACCTTCTCCCAGCAATGAAGCTAACTGAGGATTAAAACAAAGAACGGAGACATGGTTTTTTGGGGATTCTCTCACAGGTGGATTTAAGTGTCTGAAGTGGTGCCTATATACACAAGCAGTGACGAAGTGACTGGAAATAACTCATGAGATGGAACGACAGAGCCCTTGGCCAGGCCTCCATCTAGAAGGGAAATACGGGGTGACAGAGGAGACTGACACTAGAGTCCTCACAAGACACTGGAAAAATGATTACCCCTCAATTAATAACATGATTCACTTATATTTTTTTTTACTTGCCCTATACCATTTTGCTGAGCAGACTTGACTTTTATAAACTTTTTTGATGAGGGAAGGGGGAAGCAAACTAGGAGAGGCCCATGACGTGAAAACGGCCCCCAGGAAACAGCTGCGGATGCTCACCGGGCAGCGCCGGGTCTGAAGGGGAGACACCCGCCCCCTTCACCGGTGTCCTTAAAACAGGACAAGATGGGATGACCGCGCCAGGGGACATCAGCAAGGTCGCAGCAGCTGCTCCAACACGCCGGACTCTCCGCCCTTTCCGGGATCTCAGGTTCATTCCCTCAAGAACAAATGTAGTTATGTTTTCTCAATAAGGCTTTAATTCCTCCTCCCACCTGGACACAGTGCTTCAAGTGGCGTCCACTAGTCAGCGAAGATTTCCACTTTTATTTTCTTCTTCTTCTTCTTCTTTTTGGTGGTGTCACTGTCCTGGGGGAAAGAGAAAGCAAGCGTCTGTTAAGCACTGCCACTCTCCCCAAAGGAAATCAGGGAAGTTCCACACAGTCAACTAAGCCTTTTCAGGATCCGTAAGGATATCCTGCAATACGTAAATTTTGCACATAACACAAATCCCGCGTTTTCCACGATGCCCCTGCATTTAGATCCCCCAGCCATGCACCCTCCCCACCCACCATCAACACAACCCTAACTCTGAGCCGCTACTATAAAAAAGCTGGGCCCGGCCCCGTCCTTCCCACAGGGCAACTCCCCGAGTAACCAAGCCGGCACCAGCGGGCAATTCCTTCCCCTTCAAGGACAAAGAGAGCCCTGGGCCCTGGACGTGTTTGTACACACCCCATCTCCCGGCTCGTCCACACTCTCCAGAGCAGCTTTGGCCTTCTTGTCTTTCTTCTTCTTCTTTTCCTTCTTGACCAACTGGGGAGCCACTGAAGAGGTTTCATCGCTTTCACTCTCTCGCTTCCGCTAAGGTGGAGACAATTGATCAAATGTTAAGATCTTGGGCAAATGCGGATGAGAAAGTTTCAGTAAGTCAGAAGGGGAGGAGCCAGCAGAGAAGACGCTGATTGGATCCAACAGGAAGTTTTCAAAGACCCCAACAGGGCTTTGTTTACCAAGGGTTCAAAGACCAGGAAGCCAGGGGCACAGCAGGAGCGCCAGGGCAGCAACACAGGGCCGGGCCAGAAAGGCCACGTCCTCACTGAAGCCAAAGGCAGGACCGCATGCCCCCCAGGGGCGCTCCCACGAGTGCTCAGAGAAGACAGGCAAGCGCGGGCCCCAAGCAGGGCACAAGCAGCTCTTCTCAGGACACTCTGTGCCACCCGAGGTACAGACAAGCCATCCTGCAGTCTAACACCAACAGCCCGCAGCCCCCGAGCCGAGCAGCCGCCGCGTGCTTCCCGCGGCCGGTCGCAACACTGAGCTGGTGCCGTCCGGAGGGGTTTGTCCGGTCCCGAGCGTCACGGCCTCTACTTCAACATGCCTGTGCCGCCCCTTGACCCAACCCTGTTCCGGGGTCATGGCCTCAGCTGAGCCTACACCCCTGCCAGCAGACACGACAGGGAACGTGAACTGGAGCCTGCAGAGCCCGAGGGGGGCAGGAAGGCCCACCCCGCTGAGCCAGCACGTGTGGCTGGACGGCACATGGCGAAGCCCTCAGAGCACACCACTCACCTTTGGGGCTTTGACTGCTTCGGCAACTACCTGGGGGGCTTTGACATCTTTCCTGGCAGAATCGCTGAAAGAGGAGCGACAGGTGAGAGTCATTCCCAGCAGATCCGGCAAGCCTAAGGCCACCATCAACATCCTGATGCTGGACAGAACAACTCACCACTTGCTGTCGCAGACTGACTCCTGCTGGAGTGCCACGAGCCAGACTAGAAACGGTTAACTGTCTGTCGTGCTGCCCAACGCCCTAAGCGGCTACTCCACACGGCCCAAGGCCAGTCCCCTCAGGTCCTACACGTTTCCCCCAAACTAAATCCACCCCTTTCCCACGTCTGGGCTCCCCGCCTTCCCCTCCTCCCCTGCGGTCACTATAGCACTGCAGCCAGCGTGCCCTCTGCCCACCACATGGCTGGGAAACATCCTGCCCGCCCTTACCTGTAGTCCACGTACTCCTGTGTCCAGGCGGCAGGCGTGTTGTCCGTGGGCTTGCCGTGCTTGTCCAAAAGGCCCTGCTTGATCATCAGCCTCTTCTGACTTGCCTGGTGGACCGTCAGGGTTTCAACGTTAGTACAGTGTCAACACATAAAGCATGTACCACGACCACACACACACAGCAACTAAGGGGCCCCCCTTGGGTGTTCTCAGCAGAGTGCTCCAACCTCACCCTCCCTCTAATAGGAGCAAACATGGGACTTATCAAAGGTTGCAAACCTTTTTGTACCAGTGGGAGCCTCTGCAGTGTCATTTTGACCACAGGGCCTTTGCACATGCTTTTCCATCAGCCCTGGACTCTTCCCTCCCCGCTTCACCTCAACATCTAACACTACGTACCGCACACTGGCGTGGCTCCAGATCCCTCACCCCGACTCCCCGACCAGGCCGAAGCCTTCATCGGGGACTGCTGATTGACGTGTTAGGCACCTCTCCACACCCCTTCCTAAGGCCCTCACCACGCCACTGTGCAATTTGAGCACTGCCTATCTACTGTCCCCCTTAGACTGAAATCTCTAAGGTCTGAGACAGGCCCGTTTCTACTTACCACTGACTCCCCAGAGCCCAGCACGAGGCAAGGACGTGGCAGTGGACACACAGTGGGAGCTGCCCAAGTGAGGATTCAACAAGGCAAAACAGAATAAGGCAGCAGGGCACACGCCCAGTCCCACTTACTTTTGGACCTAAACCCCACTTCCGAGGGTAAGTGTCTCTCTCCATGATCACTCTCTTGATCTTGGCTACGATACCATGGTCACAGGTGGAGATCACTGCCGTGGTCATTAATGCAATAGCTGCAGGCGTTGGAATGAGATAAAAGAACGACTTGAAGGGGAAAGACTCCATAATCAATGAGCCCGAATGCCACTGTTTTACACAACTTTTAAAAACCTATTTAAAATTCTTAAGCTCTCCTGCCTTGAGGTTTCCTTTGCTGAGCATTGCATATGGAGGAAATCCACCATTAGGGGAAGAAAGGCTGTGAAATCACATTACTTATCGAGTTCAAAAAATACTGACACTAATCACACTCATAAAAATCAATGCTTCCTAGGTCCTCAGAAGGGACTTCTTAATAAGTAAACCACAGCTATTTAACTTGTGTAATTTGCACAAGAAATAAAGCATGTCATCAGAATTCCTTTTCAGCTGTGAGCAAGCAGCCAGAGGGGAAGGGACATCTCAATAAGGAACCCCAAAGACATGCGTGTCCTGCCTGGAGCTCAGGCCACACACAGGGACAATCCGACAGTAGCTAAACTTTCACAAGGTAGTGCTGCAAGCAGACAAGGAGTGGACTGAAGGCTCTTTAATTACCACAGCCATTCACCCCCACTTCGCTGATGATTTCCTCCTTTCACTGGAGAGCCGAGGAGAGCCCAACTGCTGAGACACAGCTCCTCACAGCAGCCAGTGGGGCGAGAGGAAGCCCCACTTACCTCCCTGCCGCCTATGCCTGTCTGACATGGCCCTTTGCTGTGAGCACCCCGACAGACCCCGAGCGACACAGCGATCAGATGAGCCCGAGGGGCCAGGCCCGGGGGAGCCCGTTAGTGAGCCTGGCTGCAGCGGCGCAGGAGGGCCAAGGGCGCCTTCGCCTCTTACCCATGCAGACAGCTTCCCCTTTGGTGGTGATGACCGCCACCTCCTGGTTGACCTCGATCCCGTCCTCGTACCGGAGGACGCCTGGGAGCATGATCTTCGCGCCATAGCAGATGGCGTTCACCTGCAGGGTGGTGTCCCTGGTGAGCGCCGCGGCCCCAGGCGGCCGCCGCCCTGCACCCCACCCCCACCCGTGACAGAGGACCAATGACACCCATGGCCACTGGCCGCGGTCTAGCTTATGAAGGGACTCAGGCTCACGGCAGCCACCCAGCACGGGCCAGGCCCTTCACGCACGTCGACTCAGAAATGTCAGCGGGGGCCGTAAACAGCCACTCCTACCCAGGGCACTTAGAGCTGCCTTCATACTAAACCAACACCCAGCCTCAGTTTTCCTTAATTGCTCTTCTCTATGCCTCTAATCATTAAGGGAAAAACCTCTGACAGAGCTGGGAGGTGTATCAGATTTACTGGGAAATCTGGATAATGACAGGTTCCCAAAGTTAACTCACACGCAAGACTGCCGAGGCCACTCTCCCCGAGTTCGACAGCACTCCACGCGTCCAGCCCGCCTCGTGCCACCTTGTCTTCACTCACCATATTCCACCCTCCCTTGAAATTCACCCAGAAGCGACCAGTTTGGCCCCAGCGCAAGGGGGGATCACATTTATGTTGTTCTGTTTCACGTGATTAAGTTTTTTCAGTCGCTATAGGGGCATGTTTTGGTATGCCTCATTAGTTTTTCTGTCTTTTACTACAAACTATAACATCTATACAGTCATCAAACATCTATGTAATTTAAGATCTAAATATGAACGAGCAAGCTTGAGTTATTAAATATATACAAAAATTTATATCTTTAAAAGTTAGAAAAAATTTTTATTGCTACTTGTTTAACAATAATTGATTAAGCACTAGGCCACAAAGCATCTTAACTTACAGAAGGCCGTATTCTCTGACCATAATACCATTAAAAATAAGGCTATTTACAATTCTGGACTACTCAACCTTAAATAACTACTAAAGAGGAAACCCAAAGCAACACAAATAACTGCAGATTTCCTTTCATCGTTAAGATTACTCTAAGGTTATTTAGTAAGTATACTAAGGAAAAAAGCTTGATAATCTCTGTGACGTTTAGGTTTTATGACCTCAAACTAGGATTTATTTAAACAAAACAAAGCCTTTAATGGAGAACTAACTTATCGTATCTCTGAAACTCTCTAGTCTCAACCTTTTATCCCCATCAAAACAACCTTTTCTAGCAATAATTTAAATAAACCAAGGTGTCTTAGGCACATGCAGAACTACCAGTTTACAAGAGGGCAAAGTTTATGTACCACTGATAGTCTATTTCTTGAACCAAGTTACTTACTTTTAAAGTATTTGCCTTATTTCGAAATGAAATTACTCCTAGCATTAAACTTCTACTTTAATTTATATTTCTTTTTGATTTAATAAAAAGTTAATCATAAATGCTTCCAAGAACAAAAAAACAAATAAATGAATCCAGTGTCCAATCTACGAAACCAGAAAATAAACCAAGGGAAAATAATCGCTACAAGTTCACAAAGCCCAATTTCATCTCTTTAAATAGAATGAAGTGTTCAGGACACGGACCATATCTCATCTCTCGAGGTCACATTTGGTCCAAACAGAACTTACCGCACTGTCCTTCATGACCAGCCGTTTATGAGAGGTCAACAGCTTTTCCAAAGGGTAAACAACTCGCCGCAGGTAACTCTCATCTTTGTGGTTGTCATACAGCCACTGGGCATCCAGCACATCGTGCATCGTCACCATGTGGTCCTGGAAAGTAGCCACATATGAAAATTACTCGAGTGCCACTGTATCCCCGACAGGCAAACGGACCTCACACTTCCAAACACGGAATGAATTTAGTCCCGTCTGCTAGTCCAAGCTCATTAGTCTCCGGTCTCTTCGGAGTCAACTCTTTACCTGTTGGTCTATTAAATCTAAGCAGGCATATCTATCTGTAGGCTAGGAGGTAAATGAATAGAGTAATGCTATCCATCCAGTCACCCCCCCGCCAGCCTGTGTTTCAATGTCCCAAAGTTTAATTAACAGAACAGGGAAGCTGCCCTGAACTGAACTCAACACTTTGGAAACTGCCTTTTCTTGGATGTGAAGCAGGTAGAGTTCCACCAAGGGCTGGAGGACCCAAGTACCAGCCGGCGCTAAAACTCGTAGCCCCGCGATGACGTACCTTTTCACTCATGACTCCGGAACGAACCCGCCGGAGTTCCTGCATCTGACCACCAACTCCCAATAACAAACCAAGGTGTACACACAGCGTCCGAATGTAAGTGCCGGCCTCACAACTCACCCAGAAGATTCCTAAGACACATGCAAAAGTAGTACATATTTTCCCAAGTAAACACACCACTGGTTGAGAAACCCAGAGTTATTCTCTATCTGCACCAGCAAAACTAGAGACAACGGACACAGGCCACGACTACACCACATACTAAAGGCATCTACTTTTAAGAGACTAATTCTCCAGAATTCATTCCTACGCACGTGTGCTCTACGTGGGCTCAGTGCCTCGCAGGCCTAAGGACCCACCTAATCTCCTTTCAGGATCATACTCGATCATCTTGCTCTCGTAGATGGTCCGCACTCGGAGCTGCCTCTTTACTGCAGCGATGAGCGGGGGTCGCTGGAACAAGGCACCTGTCAAGGTCTCTAGGGCCTGAGAATAAGCACAAAGCAAAACTCAAATAAGATCAAAGGGCAGATTTGGGGAGTTTAAGGGCACACTTGAAACACAAAAGGTCTCTTTCAATCATTTAGGATCTAAATTTTTGACTCTTTCTTCAACTACATAGGGATGGCTCAGTGCTGAGCAGAAGCCTCTCCTCAGAAAGGACATGAGCAGGTTGGCCACGGCAGCCCACTGACAAGGGCAAGGGCCTCAGAGACCCCAGTTGCTAACAGGTGCCTTCCCTACAATTACAGACTTACCCTAGAAAGCTGAGTCCCCCCTTCGATAGCATTGTGCAGCCGGACAATTCCCACATACTCTTTGCCTGTAAAATGACAAAAGAGTAGTCAGGTGTGGCCACTGAGTTTTCTGTATTTTCTATATGCTTATATCACTCCCATTTTGTACAGCCAGAAAAAGCAGGCAATTTGAACTCCTGTTTCTGTAAAATTTGCATTAAGACAGATTTCATGGTGCAGATGTGAGAAAGGACTGAAGACGCTATCTCATCGAGAGCTCAACTTTCAACATGCTGACAGGGACAGCCGGAGCGCCCGTGGAGAGCCTGACTGGAGACCACCTTAGAAGGTCAAGTAGAATTCTCCCCAATGCCAATGAAGGAGAGGCACTTTAGGCAGAAGCAGCAGGGCGGTTAGAGGAGCGTGGAGTGACAGGCCTGGAGCTGGGCTCAACGTGTGCATAAAAAGCACCTAGAACTCCAAACAAGGCAGCCCCACCAGGGTCTGGCTGAGGACAGAAGGCACATACACACCAAGAATATCCCTTGCTTCTGTTTTCTGTTTTTGTTTTATGATTTTACTAATGAAGAAATAATTTCTGAGAGCCAAAAGGTAGAAAGGAAAGGAAACACAGAAAGCCTTCCAATCTCAAAGTAGCCCCGTCTTCCCTCCCTCTCCCACATACCTGCGCTCTGCTGGGATTTCACCAAGCGAGTGGCTCGTTCAATGCACACTATTAAACAACCAGTCACCTTGGGATCCAGGGTACCACTGTGTCCTGTCTTCTCTACCCGGAGTATTCGCCGAATCCAGGCTACCACCTCGTGGGAAGAGGGGTTGGAAGGCTTGTCAAGATTAATGAAACCTGTCCTAGAATGGGAAAGAAATTACTGTGTCATCGGCTCTGGTCCTCTAATGAAAACTAAATCTGAAGAGTACAAAAGAAGAGTTCACCATGGGTACAGGATATCGTATTTAGGGCAATGCCACCGCTACCTCCGTGAATAACTGATGTGAAAGGGTCATTTTGAAAAGAACGGAAGTTTGGACAGTGCTGTTTCCAACACACTTACCTGATATAGTCCCCAATCTCCCTCTTCAGAGGATTTGAACCACAAGGAAGAGGTGTATAATGTGTTGTCCTTACATTTAGCTTATCAAAATTCTAGAAAGCAATGATACAACACAAAACAAACAATAAATCATTAACATGTGGGAAACAAGAGTCAGGACCACCATGAACCATGATATGGTGACGCTTCAGCTTCTTGTTTTAGATCTTACTCCTATATTTCCATTATGTGCTGTGACAGACTGCTAAGCCTCCCCACATGCTGGAAAAATTACCTATATGAGTAAGAATACGACAAATTTGATCCCTCCTCCAGAAAGACCTCTTGGGGTACTACAGAACAAACTGGGCTTCACTGTGCAGGCTTATGAGTACAATCTGGACTAGCTTTGATTTTCTCCGGGACCAAACGGAGGGGGACTGGCAACACGGCTCCGCACACCTGACTGGCCTGCACCTGCCCCAGGCACTCCTACCCCACTTCCCTCACGTCTGCCCCTTCTCACTCTCCTTTCCAGGGCTCCACCACCAGCCTGAAAGGGCTCCCGTCAATGGAAGCCCCTTAGCTTCATCTTGGTGCTTTCCACAAGCAGCAATGATTTTTTTAACTGTATCTCCCACCCCTAGATTTTAAGTTCCATGACAGTAGGGACATTGCCAACCTGGTTTACCAGCAGGTAAAAATAGAGAAGCAGATGCTGTCTAAATGGCAGACACATCTGGCCAAGCAGAAACTCAACTGTATTCAATTCTATATGCAAATCTCTCTTTTACCTCATATTTAGTGATTTACTCAAACAGTCTGTCAAGGAGTCTTTCAATAAATTTACCTCCTAATCTCGTAGCTGGCGCCCATTATGTCATTTGTGAAACTTGTAATTTAACTCATCACCGAAGTACCCTAGTTAAACCCCAACACGATAGCCAGTAACTTCTAGGGAGCAAGTTAACATGCCAGGCACTGGCCGTACGCTCTCAAGCATGTTCTACTCCACAAACCAGGACAGGTCTGTAAGGTGAGCCTAAGTACAGAAATTGAGAATTGATTATAAAATGTGATAGCAGTGTGACACTGTTGTAAAATTTACCTGTATTCTACAAGTGTTGGGTACATTGGAAATGAAGGGGGAAAAACCCGAACAAACCCTGGTCCTTCATCTCAGACACGTTGAGGAACAGTGTTTTAGACGGCCTCATCTAGCATTTCCTAAGTCCAGGATGCACTCTCAATCAACTGTTTAATACTCAAAAACAATGTAAAAGCCAAGCGTTGACCTGATGCGAAACACATACCTTTAGCAACAGGGGCCACTGAGATGTGTCCAACTGAGCCACTTTGGATTCAGGTTTGATGAGGAATTCTTCAGCGTGTTGTATTTCCTTCCACAGGACAGAAACACAGCCTGTTAGACTTCCCACCTGACTTTGAACAGTTCCACTACTACCACAGAAGTCTATACCTTTGAAATAAAAAGCAAGGTAGTCTATGCCTTTTCCCCGGGACCTCCAAAGGAAAAAGAAATGAACAAAGAGCTGAGAAGCGTAAGCGAAGTGCCACCACGACGGGCACAGCAATTTTAAGAGAAAGCGGGGCAGTGGGTCTGATAAGAGAATTTCAGGGGGAGCACTTGGTGCGGCCAGCAACACTTAGCAGGGTGTGCCTGACAGCAAAGACCCAGGTTGGCGGGCGTTGTGTACTTTCTACACAACGACCACTCAATTACAGCCCATTCCTCCAAAGCCTTTAAAAACAGTTCTTTTCTGTAATCTGTCAGCTAAGAAACCTTTCTTTCCAGTCAAAGCAAAGTACAACATATTCGTACTCACTGCTACATCTTCTTCTGGTAAGGATTTCCGCTCCTTTTTCTTCTTATGCTTCTTCGGTAAAATAAGTACTTAAAAAAAACACACACACAAGAATTAGGAGTTTTCCCCGTAAATAAAGACAATGAAGTTTAAAACAAGGGTAGGTAGAAAACGGATGCTTGTCTAGGATCACAGGGGAAGCCGCCGGTGTCAGGCCGAGTGCGCGGCTGCACGGCGGGCTCCAGACAGCAGCCGCACGTGTCGCCCTCCATCCCGGCTCACCACGTGGCCGCGCGGGGCTGAAACGCCCACGGCGCTCTGGCCGCGGGCCCGTAAGCGACCGCCCAACGGTCCCCGAGGGCTGGTGGCCCCTAGAACTTTTTCTCGACTTAGCGCTCCGCGCACGCCCGAGCCCCTCGGCCCCTTTGCTTCCCCTCATCGCGCGGCGCTGACCGCGGCGTCCGAGCTGGCGGCGGCGGCCCGGGCCCTAAGGGGACGTACCGTCGGCGGGAGGCCCGGGCTGGTGGCGTCACGTCACCGCGGGGGCCTCTCGCTCTCTCGCCCTCACCCGTGGAGCCAAGGCCAAGCGACAAGGTCGGCAGGAGGCCCGGCAGCTGGAGCTAGCGGAAAGCTCGGGCCTCGAAGTTGTCCCCCCACCCCCGGCTCCCCTAGCCGAAGGATCTGGCCCCGGCCCGCGGCAACCCGCCCGGCCACCCGCGAGAGAACCACCCGTACCTTCCGCGTCCGCCATGTTGCCCCGCTGAGCGTGCCAGCCGCGTGGGCTAGCGCCGAGGAAGCTACCGCGGACTCCCGCCGCCGTCAGGCCGCGCCACTAGGGCCCGCCCACCTGTGCGCCGCCCCGTGCGTGTCGTGCAGCGGGGCGGGGCGAGGCGGGGCCGGGCTCGCGGGGCAGAGCCCCAAGCGCGCGCGGGACGGCTGCACACTCTCATTGGTGGACGCGGCCGGGACGCTGGCGCGTCCGCGCGTGCGCCCTGGGCCTCTCCCCGCCTTCGGCGGCCAGGTCTAGGAGCGCCTGCGCAGCTCGCCGGGGCGGCTCGTAGGCTGTGGGCATGGCCCGGCAGCGGTTCGCTCTCCTTCGTTGAGGTTTTACCCGGACGGGAGCGCACGGGCACCCGCCTGAGCGCTCCTTGCTTCCTCCCCGACCCTTGAAGGTGGCTGTCGGATCAGTCCCGATGGCAAAATGAAGACGTTGAGGCGCATAGCGTCCTTTGCCGCTTGTAATTCCCATCCAGCTAGAGTGGCACTGGCGATAGAAACAAGAGTGCGAGCCACTTGTGGACTTTTAAATTCTCCAGCAGCCATTTGGGAAAGAAAGTACAACGTTAAAAGTTAAATCGATTTTAATAACAAACTATTTAACGCAGCGATCCACAATATTATCATTTCAACATATAAGCAATACACAGCATTGTGAATGGCATATTTTACACTCTTTTTGTGTTTTTTTTCTGTACCAAGTCTTTCTGGTGTGCGCTTTACGGTTACAGCACAGCTAGATTTCAGCTCCACGACGGGGCTCCACGTGAACTGCTGGACAGTCAAAGCGGGTTCGTGGCTGTGGTACTGAACGGCCAAGCAAGCTCCAGGTTCAAGCCCTCTTCCCTCCTGCAGTAATAATATTAATGCTCTAACTTGATTTTTTATACATAGCCAAAGTCCTCAATATCAACCAATCCACGAGCAGTTAATTACACTCCCCATCCCATAATTTTATAATGCTCCGTTGGTATATATTTGGCTAAATTTCAGGTACTCACTAATGGTTCTCCAACACTCCTCATCTGATCTGTTAGCAAATCCTCTCGGCTTTGCTTTCAAAAGATCCAGAATCTGGTAGTTTTTCACCACCCTCAATACTGTCACTGGAGTCCATGTCATCACCATGGCTCTCCTACATTTTTCCACTCGCCTCCTGCACTTACCCCCTCTTTCTGTTTTTTCCAACTATATTGTCTCCTCAACACAGCCCCTGGAAAGAGCCATTAAATTGTGAGTCAGGCCATGTCCCTCCTCTGCTCAAAGCCCTTCAATGGCTTCACATCTATAGTGGGATGAAGACTGGCCCCCCACTTCGGACCTAACCCCTGGACTCTATGAAAACGAACTTACTTGAAAAAAGGGTCTTTGTAGAGGTACTGAAGTTAAGGATCTACAGATGAGGTCATCCTGGATGACTCAGGTGGGCCCCAAATCCAACGACAAGTATCCTTAGAAGAGAAGAAGGACACAGAAGAGGATAAGGCCATGTAAAGATGGCAAGAATGTTTTATCCCCAAGGATCTTCAGGGTGATGAATCATGGAATCCTGTTAAAAGGCCACCTGTAGTAGACCACCACCAACAAAAACTCTAGATCTGGTGAACGGCAGCCTGCCTTGAATCACCACGATGGAAAATCATGGCCCCTCATCTAATTCCCGGACCCCATCAATTCACAGACTCAGCCCTCAAGCGAAGGTGAGGCCAGGTACACACATAACACAGCTGTGTACTTTAAACCTTCCTCCGACTTTCCACTGTGGTCCGCTGGTCGGAAATGGAGTCTTTAGTCTGCGTCTTTCTCCCTGTGGACCCCCTGTGGCTCTTTCCCCAGTTCCTGATCGCATAATTGGCAGCTGGATGAATTCCCACAGAGGCTTCCTGAAGGACTGAGCACAATTATGGAAAGAGGGTCAAAAGAAAGCCCCGGTCACTGTCCCTTCAATTATCGGGCACATTACCATAATGAAGTCCCTGGGCATTGACGTGATCATCTCATTGTCCCCCAAACCATCATACTGGTCTGCCACGTTAATGACGTCACGCTGACTGGACCTAGTGCACGGGCAGTAGCAAATATTTCACCACAGAGTGAAAGATAAGCCCCATAAAAACTCAGGGGCCCAAAACTTTCATGAAGTTTCTGGGCACCAGTGGACTGAAGCATATTGGCATTGTCCCTCCAAAGAGAAAAACAAGTTGCTGTACCTCGAACCCACTGTCACGAAGAAAGTACGATGCTTGGTGGGCCCCTTTCTGGGAGTGGCATACCCCATGCGGATGCTTTTATACCTTTGTCAAAAACCAGTTGGGTAAATGTATGTGGGTCTATTTCTGGGTTCTCTACTCCGTTCCATTTATCTATGTGTTTATTCCTCTACCAATATCACACAATCTTGATCACTGTAGTTATATAATGAGCCTCGAAATTGTGTACAGAGATTTCTGTGTTGATCTTGTATCCTGCAACCCTGTAAAGCTCACTTATTAGTTTATGGGAATTTTTCATGTAGATTCCTTTGGATTTTCTATGAAGACAATTATATCATCTGCAAATGAAGACACTTTTAATTCTTCTTCCCAGTCTGTGTGCCTTTTGTTTCTTTCTTTTCTTTTCTTCTTTTTCCTTATTGCACTGGCTAGAACTTCCAACACTACGTTAAATAAGAGTAGTGAGCGCACATAGCCTTGCCTTGTTCCCAACCATTAGGGGAAAGTGCCCAGTTTTTCACCATTTAAGTACGAAGTTAGTCATATGATGTTAGTCATATGTCTTCCATAGATGTTTTTTAACAAGTTGAGGAAATTCCCCCCTATTCCTAGTTTTGTGAGAGTTTTTGTCATGAATTGATATTGGGTTTGTTCTGCATCAATTGATATAATCATGTGACTTTTCCTCTTTTGCTTGTCAATATGGTGGATGTCACTGATTTTCATATACTGAATGCATCTCTGGGACAAGCCCCACCTGGTCATGGTGTAAAATTCTTTTTGTTTGCAGATTTTACTTGCGGATTTTACATTATTGGCCTTTCACACACACGTATAGCTATCTCCTCATGTTTGTCCCTCATCCAGAAATTGGAGAATTTGCTTTTCAAATTTTCTCTCTTTTCACAGAGAATAAGTTAGATGCATGGCCACTTGGCCCCACATAACATAATTAAAATAGAAACTCTTCCTTAATAGTGGACATTTATTTTCATAAGTCCTCCTAGTTACAAGATTTACAGTACTTAAAGAACTGCCAAACTAAACCTTTTTTTTTTTTTTGGTTGGGGAGACTTGCTCTTTAAAAAAATGTTATTTATTCATTTATTTTATTGAAGTATAGTTGATTTACAATATCGTGTTAGTTTCAGATGTACAGCACAGTGATTCAGTTTTATATATATATATATATATATATATTATTTTCAGATTCTTTTCCATTATAGGTTAATACAAGATATTGAATATAGTTCCCTGTGCTATACAGTAGATCCTTGTTGGTTATCTATTTCAAACTAAACCTATTTTATTTTTTTAACATCTTTATTGGAGTATAATTGCTTTACAATGGTGTGTTAGTTTCTGCTTTATAACAAAGTGAATCAGCTATACATATACATATGTTCCCATATCTCTTCCCTCTTGCGTCCCCCTCCCTCCCACCCTCCCTATCCCACCCCTCTAGGTGGTCACAAAGCACTGAACTGATCTCCCTGTGCTATGCAGCTGCTTCCCACTAGGTATCTGTTTTACGTTTGGTAGTGTATATATGTGCATGCCACTCTCTCACTTCGTCCCAGCTTACCCTTCCCCCTCTGCTTGTCCTCAAGTCCATTCTCTACGTCTGCATCTTTATTCCTGTCCTGCCCCTAGGTTCTTCAGAGCCCCTTTTTTTTAGATTCCATATATATGTGTTAGCATACGGTATTTGTTTTTCCTAAACCTAATTTAAATAAATGAGAAATGGGTAAGCCACAAAGGGAATCCAGGTTCCAAAAAACCACTTGCTATTCAAATTATCTAGTCTCCCCAGGCTGGAGTGCAAACAAGCCATCCTGTGACTCTCTGTCATCATCTCGGATGAATGGAACTCGATTGTTTCAACAATCACGGTGAACATCATGCTGGGCCATTACACCGAAGACATCACGCTTACTGCACCTGGTGGACAAGAGGTAGCAGAGATGCTTCATTAGGACACCTGTATGCCAGAGTGTGGGAGATAAAGCCCATGAAAACTCAAGAGGCTGACCCTTAGTGATGTTTTGAGATGGTCTGGACCATACTGGATATTCAGTGAGTTGCTGCACTGCATACCACCTACCACTCAGAAAGGGGCACCGCATTTGCTGGGGCTCTTCAGATTCTGTAGGCAACATATACGACATGAAATTGTGCCACCAGTGCTTCAGCAAGTAATCTGTAAGGTGACGTGTTTTTAGTGGAACCCCAGGCAAGGAAAGTCTCTGCGGCAGGTACCAGCCACTCGATGCACTGCAACGTTACATGGAGCTTTGGCAAGTCCTAAAAGGAGAAACAGACTGTGGGTTCCTGGAGTGTTGAAGGAAATCATGCCCTCTACTGCCATCGTATTTTCCTTTTGATCAACCTCTGTGGCCCCTGCTGTGGGTGACACTCTTTCCCTTGACTCCCACGTGTAACCTCATAGGTCTGTTGGTCAGGGTCTCCGAAGGAAGCAAATGAGAGGCTCTATGGGTTGAAATGAGGAGAATCTAATGGGGAGATTGTTTACAGAGGTTAAAGGAATCAGCAGGGGTGAGGCTCCCCTCCCAGGAACTGCCATCAGTTGATGTGGTCATGGCCACTGTCACTGCTGCTGCTAAGTACTCTGCCTGTCCACAGCAGAGACCCACACCGAGTTCCCAATAAGGTAGCCTTCCCTGGGGGACGAGCCCACCACCTTGTGGCGATTGATGAAATCAGACCACATCTGTGGGGAAGGGGCCACAATTTGTCCTCACTTGAATAGGTACTTGTCATGGGCCACCTTTCTGCTAGCATGGCCACCCGTAGACTTACTGTCCTGCACTCAGTTTCACAATATTTCACATAACAGTGCTTCCGACCAAGGCAATCACTATAAGACACAAGACGTGTGCTACGTGCTGACACTGAGAGATTGCCCTGAAACCCCTGGCCTGAAAGGATCTGTGCTGGTCAGTCTAGTGAAGGCTCACTTCCTACGCTAGGTGGGTGAAAAGACACTGAAAGGGGGAGGTGAGCTGGTGGCCGCTATATGGTGCTGTTCCTCCTTAGCCAGAATCCACGGGCCCACCATCAAGAAGTGGGAAGGACTCCTCTCACCATCACACCTACTCATCTACTCCCAGCGTGGAGCAGCTTAGAGCTCTGTTGGTTTCCAAGGTAGGAATGCTTCAACCAGGACCCACACGCTGGTCCCATCATATTGCCATTTAGGGTCTTTATGCCACTGAACCACAGGTCTCCTGAGCAGGCTTGGATGGTTGACATTGATTGCCAAGTTGAAACAGGGTCACTGTTATACCAGGGGATTGGGAAGGACTATGTCTGAAATCCAAGGGATCCTCTGGGGCATCTCCTACTACTGTCACATCCAGGCAGGACCACTAAGGATTCAGGCTCAGTGGGAATAAAGGTTTGGTTGACTTACCAGGTAAAGAATTCTGACCAGCTGAGGCTGGAGAGCAAAAGGAGGACAGGGACTGTAGTGAAGAAGGAAGTTATAAAGACCAATGAAATTATGATCTCAAGATCAGTTATAGAAAGGAGAATTGTAGTAGCTGTGTGTGCGCGTCTGTGTGTGTGTGTGTGTGTGTGGTGAACATATAAACTTTTCCCATATTCCTTCTCTCCAGATTTTATGTATGTCAAATAAAGACTGATAGAGGTTAGCTTTATGTTTTTCTTTAGGTTTTAGGATATTGAAGTGAGGTGGTGTCTGAACTAGAGATGGCTACAGTGACGGATGGGCCTTTTGGTGTCCTGTTTTAGGGAGTGCTTTTTAGTTTTGTAGGAGGGATAGGATAGCAGTATTACTTTGCCAGGAGTGAGTGGTTGTTGCTTTCAGCGCCCACAGACTCCCAATGCTCCAGCACTCCATTGATTTTATAAGCACCTTCTTCCCTAAATTAAATCCCTTTCTGCTTGAAACACCTAGAGCAAACTCTGTTCCCTCCACTGAACCCTGACTGATTACAGAACAACACATGAACCCTACCATACAAGAGTCATCACTGTGGAAATTTCAGATGTATGGTAGGAGGCTGAGAAGTCTTTTTGTAAGTCAAAGAAATGATGTGGCATTTGTTTCTTCCAAGTGTCACTTCTAAGGGAGAGGTGTCACGCCGAGGGAAAAGAGCACTACAGGTCAGGGAGCTGGCCAGGTGACGCCATACTAATCACTCGGATTAGCATTGTGGATGCGGCCCCGAAATTTGATATCCGTGCTTTTCTGTTTATAAAGTGTGTTCATAAAGGGCAGAGTGTGCCTTGAAGAGCAGCACAGAGAGGCCTGGCTGCCTCTCAGCTGAGTTCCTACTTGTGCGACTTTGTAGGGTGATATGATCCTGTTTCTCATTTCACTCACGCGCACAACTGAGATCATGATCAAGCCCACTTGATAGTGTGTATGGATCCAGGGAGCTAATGCCTGTCCAGTGGTGTGCACACTCACCGGCCCTGCAGCCGCATGTCTGCGTAAGTGTCACGTGCGTGGCTGTTACTTACCGGGCTCAGCACACCGCCTGCACCATCATTCTTGGATCCATGTTTTAAAGCCTTCGGGTCAAAGAGACTGCAAACCGCACTTCCAGTTTTGAACCTTTTGATTATGGGTGATTTGGATTTAGTTTTGCTGCAGAGCTCATCACCGGATAAAGAGGTCTTCGGGGGAGGGGCACAGCAGAAGCAGTAATTTGCAAACCACCAAGTGGAAACGGGAAGTCAAGGGGCAGTTAGGCTTTTCTTCATCCCTAAGCATTGACATTGCAGGTGCGGGGTCTAGATTTCGGCTCTCGTGACCCCGAGGCCCGGGCACCAGCCCTTCAGACGCGGCTGACCGCGGGCGGGGGCGAGGGCGGCGGGGGACCGGCTCTGGCCCGCAGGGCTTTCCTGCCCGAGGCCGGGGGTGGCGCCCGTCCCCTCAGGACGGGGGTCGCGGGGCCGCGGGGGCGGCGCTGGAGGGCGGGCGGGCGGGCGGGAGGCGCTGGGCCCGCCCCGCCGGCATCCCCGCCGACTTCCTCCCGCCGCGGACGCCGGCCCAGCCGGAGGAAGCGCGGCACGATGAGCGCGGGCGACGCCGTGTGCACGGGCTGGCTCGTCAAGTCGCCCCCCGAGAGGAAGCTGCAGCGCTACGTGAGTAGGGGCGTCGCCGCGCGTCCTCGGGGCCCCGGGTGGCCGCGGGGTGGCCTCGGAGTGGCCCGGGAGCCCCGCGCTCGGGCTGCGGGCGAGGCCGGCGGACGGAAAGCGAGATCGCACGTCGAGCCGGAGCGCGCTGAGCCGACGGGAGGGAGGCGGGTGGGGCGAGCCCGGGCGTCCGTCTCGGTGCGGGAGCGGCCGGGGGAACCTCCCGAAAGAGCGGCCCTGTCGCCATGCCTCGGTGGGGGAGAGGGACGGGGACCCCGGGACGTGCCGCCTGCACGGGGCGGGCGCGGAGGCTCCGCTTTCCCCCGGGGTCGCGAGCACCGTCTTCCCGCGGAGCTGTCGTCGGACACGACCGTCCACAGCCTTCCTCAGGGTGTCGCTTCTCAGCTTCTCCCTTCTGCGGACACTGCGCTTTTCGAGAACCTCCGGTAACCATGGACTTTTGCTAGGATGAGACAAGGGGCACTCGGGAGAGCCCACCTTAAATGTACGAGCCACAGCTCAAACATTCATTATGTCCACCCGCGTCCTCGGGACAAGCAACGTACAGCTGCTCAGACCCCTTTCTCCATTGACCCGGGACTACACTAGTGTCCGTCTCTTGCGACTCTTTGCGAAGTTTTTTTCTTTTTTTTAAATTAATTAATTAATTAATTTATGGCTGTGTTGGGTCTTCGTTTCTGTGCGAGGGCTTTCTCTACTTGTGGCAAGCGGGGGCCGCTCTTCATCGCGGTGCGCGGGCGTCTCACTATCGCGGCCTCTCTTGTTGCGGAGCACGGGCTCCAGACGCGCAGGCTCAGTAATTTTGGCTCACGGGCCCAGTTGCTCCGCGGCATGTGGGATCTTCCCAGACCAGGGCTTGAACCCCGTGTCCCCTGCATTGGCAGGCAGATTCTCAACCACTGCGGCACCAGGGAAGCCCTCTTTGCGAAGTTTTTTGCCGTTTGTTCTGCTGAGCAGCGTTTTAGAGGCATGTTCCACTTAGCGTGTAGATGCCATAGATGTAGACACACCTAGATTCTTCTGATTACTACCACTGTTTACCTTCATCATTCTTTTTGAGTCCCCGAGTCTATAGACACGAGGTCCACTATTGCTCAGCCTCTAAGGCACCAGCTGCTTCGCTAACGGTGCATCTGCTTTGAAGACTCATGATATTCAGATGAGGGTCTGTCACAGAGCGCAGCACTTACAAAGCCAGCTCGAGGTAGCTTTCCTTGTTGCCCTTCGGAATGTGAGACATCTTAAATGTTTACGGCATATTGTCAGATGATGCAGGAAGGTGCCGAACCTGGACTGCAAAGTTCGTGGCAGATTTTTTTCCAATCCTGTTTTCTATCTTGTCCTGACCAGACTGGCTTAGGAAACTTTATTAGTACTTCATCCACCTCGGGAAGGCATGCGTGTCCGTACCTCTTATTACATGAGCTTCGTTCTCTTGAGGTGCAGTGGAGGTGTGGCAGGCGTGGACTTTGCACAGCTTATAGGCGTGTGGGGCATGTGATGGGGTGGTGAAGGAGGAGACTTAGGACACAAGACTACCTAGATGTCATCTTACCAACACTCCAAGACATAAACCTGGGCCTCTCAGGCTATGGTTGGGAACTTTTTATAATGAGGGACATAGTCGTTTCGACAGTCGATGCTCTTTGGTTGAAAGGAGTCCCTGAAACACACCCCATAGTCAGTTTCCGCTCGTCTTTAAGTTCTGTAGGAATCCCGTATTGCCACTAGATGGCGATCATTTGTCAGTGCTCACAAGCCGCTTTTCACTCAGATCCTGTCGGGAGTGCTCATTCCGTCTTCCTTTTAATTGAGCACCAACTCTGAACCAGGCCCTATGCCATTGGCTAGAGAGAGCAAAAGAGACTTTATCCCTGTCCTCCAGAAGTCCAGAGTCTCACATGTGTTACACAATGACATAACGAAGCTACTTAGTGGCACAACTAGGGCAATAACTTAGTTCTTTGCGCTGCCAGCCAAGTAGCTCTCTGTCAATGTTTGTAAACCGCAGATGGAAGCTAAGTCTGTATTTAGGTAAGTCCTTCAGTCCGAGGTAAGCTGGTGTTTCATTCTCGAATCTATGAAAGATAGTTTTATCACTGCTCTTTAAATTTTAAATTTAACTATAGTTAATTTACAATATTGTGTTACTTTCAGCTGTACACCTTCAGATTTTCTTCACTATAGGTTATTACAAGATATTGAATATAGTTCCCTGTGCCATATAGTAGGTCTTTGTTGTTTATCTATTTTATATATAGTGGTGTGTATTTACTAATCCTGAACTAACTTATCCCCTACCCTTCCCCTTTGGTAATCATAAGTTTGTTTTCTACGTCTGTGAGTCTATTTCTGTTTTGTAAGTTCATTTGTATTTTTTTTTAGATTCCACATATAAGTGATATCATATGGTATTTGTCCTTCTCTGACTTACTGCACTTAGTATGATAATCTCTAGGTCCATCCACGTTGCTGCAAATATTTCATTCTTTCTTATGGCCGAGTAATATTCTGTTGTAGATATACGTACCACATCTTCTTTATCCATTCCTCTGTCAGTGGACATTGAGGTTGTTTCCACGTGTTGGCTACTGTGAATAGTGCTGCTATGGCGCATGTATCTTTTTGAATTAGACTTTTCATCTTTTCCAGATATATGCCTAGGAGCGGGATTGCTGGATCATACGGTAGCTCTATTTCTACTTCCTTAAGGAGCCTCTATACTGTTCTCCATAGTGGCTGTACCAGTCTACATTCCCACCAACAGTGTAGGAGGGTTCCCTTTTCTCCACACCCTCCCCAGCATTTATTGTTTGTAGACTTTTTGCCATTCTGACAGGTGAATTACTGCTCTTTTAAAAGATGGTTGATTCTTTTCTGTTTTTTCTTTCACAAATATACGAACTTATTCTTATAAACAGCCAAATGATCTAGGAATAAATACAGTAAAAAGTGAAAGACCCTCTTTAATTTTCCCCACATCCTATCCTTCCTGTGCACCCCTCCTCATTCCCTTCCACACCCCTCCCTAGGGATGACAACTGTTAGAAGTTTGGTTAGTGTTATTCTTTAAAAATTTCGAAGAAGATACAATTTTCTTTTTGCACAAATGAGATCATACTATACAAACTGTCCTGCGATTTTCTTTTTCCACAACAATCCTGGACATCTTTCCAAGTTAGTACGTATAGATTTGCTTCATTCTTTTAAACCATTGCGTAACATTCCTGGTCATAGACATAACATATTTTAACAATTTCTCTGTTGATGAACAGTTATCTTGCTTTTATTTTCTCAACTTTAAAGAATGCTGTAACAATGATGATAATAAAATTATAATAATTCACATTTATTGAGTGGTTGTATGTGCCAGGCACTACACTAAGGACTTTACTTGAATTATCTCATTTAATCTTCAAAACAACACTAAGATCCAGGTACTACTTTTATCTCTGCATACAAGTTCTTTGTTGGGTATATAATTTGCAAATATTTTCTACCAGGCTATAGTTTGTCTTTTCTTTCTCTTTACAGTATCTTTTATAGAACAAAGATTTTAAAGTTTTGATTAAGTCCAATTTGTCAATTTTTCTTTTATGGATCATATTTACTGTCAAATCTAAGAACTCTTGCCTAACCCTAGATCCTGAAGATTTTCTCCTATGTTTTTTCTCCTAAAGACTTTATAGTTTTACACTTTAGACCAATGATTCATTTCAGTTAAAAATTTTGTACAAGGTGTAACATTCATGTTGTGATTCATTTTCTTGCAAACCAATTACATTTATTGAACAAACTGTCTTTATTCCATTGAATTACTTTTGCAACTTGGATGGACCTAGAGTCTGTCATACAGAGTGAAGTAAGTCAGAAAGAGAAAACAAATACCGTATGCTAACACACATATATGGAATCTAAGAAAAATATAAAAAAGGTCATGAAGAACCTAGGGGTAAGATGGGAATAAAGACACAGACCTACTAGAGAATGGACTTGAGGATATGGGGAGGGGGAAGGGTAAGCTGTGACAAAGTGAGAGAGTGGCATGGACATATATACACTACCAAACGTAAAACAGATAGCTAGTGGGAAGCAGCCGCATAGCACAGGGAGATCAGCTCGGTGCTCTGTGACCGCCTGGAGGGGTGGGATAGGGAGGGTGGGAGGGAGGGAGACGCAAGAGGGAAGAGATATGGGAACATATGTATATGTATAACTGATTCACTTTGTTATGAAGCAGAAACTAACACACCGTTGTAAAGCAATTATACTCCAATAAAGATGTTAAAAAAATTTTTAAATCAATTGGTCATATTTATGTAAGTATTTCTGTGTTCTCTAGTCTGTTCCCTTTATGTCTTTGTTCATCTTTATGCTAACACCATGCTGTTTTGATGACAAGAACTTTATAGTAATTCTTGAAAGCAGGCAGTTTTAGCCCTCCAACTTAGTTTTTCTTTTCAGAGTTGTTTTGGCTATTGTTGGTCGTTTGCTTTTCCATACCAGTTTTAGAATTCGTTTGTCAGTTGATTTTTGTTTATTAACCTTGTATTCTGCAACCTTGCTAAACTCACTTATTTATAGTTTGAACTTTCAATACTATCAATATTGTATAAAAGTGATGAGAACAGACATCCTTGATTTTTCTTGATCTAAGGGGGAAAGCATTTAGTCTTTCACCTTTTAAGTACATTAGCCGTAGGCTTTTTGTGGGTGCCTTTTCTCAGGCCGAACTTCCCTTGTATTGCTAGCTTGCTGAAACTTTTTATCGTGAATTGGATTTGTTAAGTGCCTTTCTTGCATGTGTAAAAATAATAATATGCATTTTCTTTTTTTTTTTTTTTTTTGTCTGTTACTATGGTGAATTATTCTGATGGATTTTTGTATCTGGAGCCAGCTTTGAGTTCCTGGGATAAACTTCACTTGGTTGTGATGTTTTATCCTTTTCATGTTTTTGTTTTTTTTTAAATAAATTGATTTAATTTTATTTTTGGCTGCATTGGGTCTTAGTTGCTGCACGCGGGCTTTTCTCTGGTTGCGGCGAGCGGGGGCTACTCTTCGTTGCAGTGTGCGGGCTTCTCATTGCGGTGGCTTCTCTTGTTGGGAGCACGGGCTCTAGGCGTGCGGGCTTCAGTAGTTGTGGCACATGGGCTCAGTAGCTTTGGCTTGCGGGCTCTAGAGCACAGGCTCAGTAGTTGTGCCACATGGGCTTAGCTTAGTTGCTCCACAGCATGTGGGATCTTCCCGGATCAGGGCTCAAACCCGTGTCTCCTGCATTGGCAGGCGGATTCTTAACCACTGCGCCACCAGGGAAGCCCCTTTTCATGTATTGCTGGATTTAATTTGCTAATATTTTGCTGAGGGTATTTGTGACTTTGTTCATGAGGGATATTGGTCTGTAGTTTTTCTCTTTTGTACTCTTTCTCTGGTTTTGACATTAGCATAATGCTGGTAACCACTACTCTCTTCTCTGTATCTATGTGTTTGTTTTTGTATGTTTTGTTTGATTTGTTTATTGTATTCCACATATGAGTGAAATCATATGGTATTTGGTATTTGTCTTTCACTTATTTCACTTAGCATAATACCCTCTAGGGCCATCCGTGTTGTTGCAAATGGCAAGATTTCAGTCTTTTTCATGGCTGAGTAATATTCCATTGTGTATGTATACACATCTTTATCCATTCATCCATCAGTGGGCACTTAGGTTGTTTCCAAATCTTGCCTGTTGTAAAGAATGCTGCAATGAATATAGGGGTGCAGATACCTTTTCTAACTAGTGTTTTCATGTTCTTCAGTTAGTATTTATTGTACTCACTGTATTTTACAAATAGTTAATCAATTGATTGAACACCATTTGTTGAAGAGTCCTTCCTCTCTCTATATTTTCATTATATGTTGCCAGAGAGAGTGTATTTTTAAGGAATATATGCATATGATTCAAAATCAAAGCATATCAAAGTATATACAGTGAAAAGTAAGTTTCCCCCTCCAGCTGCAAGCATTGCGGATTTTCCTTCCAGATATATTCCATGCATATACAAGCATATTTTTTGAACAAATGGTGGTATACTATATTCACTATTTTATAACCCTCTTTCTTAGTATATTTTGGGGATTGTTCCATATCAGCACATAGAGATCTTTCTCATTATCTTTACCAACTTCATAATATTTCACTGTATGCAGCTACTATGATAGACCTTTTCTTGTTTCCAGTCCCATGCTACTATAAACAATGCTGCCATGAATATCTTTGTACGTTGGTCTGTGTAGTCATGTGCAATTAATTCTGCTTGTAAAAAAATGCTTAGAAGTGGAATTTCTTAGTCAAAGTGTATGTGAATGTAAAATGCCAATAGATATCAAAGTGCTTGTCTCTCTGCAATGCCCCAAATATAGTGTATTATCAAACGTTTTGATCTTTGTAAAGTCAAGAGTTGATAAATGGTATTTTATTTTAATTGAATTTCTTTATGAGTGAGGTTGAACATCTTTTATGTTTGTACAGCATGATTTTAATTGCAACCTAAGTCTTAAATCCTTTCATGGGTCTATTTTGGGGCAATTTTGTTCAGTTGCTTCTTCTGCTTTTATCTCAGCTTTTAAACTGTTATTGAATAAGTATCACACTTACATGATTCAAAAATGAAAAATCTCACCCTCACCTCTGTCTTCATCCATCTTAATTGCCCTTAGCCTTCAAGTAACCATTTTTCTTAGTTTTTTCCTTCACACTTCCAGTATTTCTTTCTATAAATACGAGGACATATGTACATAGCTTCTTTTTTTAATTTTTTAATTTTATTTGCGGTACGCGGGCCTCTCACTGCTGTGGCCTCTCCCGTTGCGGAGCACACGCTCCGG
This sequence comes from Aethalodelphis obliquidens, assembly GCF_003676395.1. Lineage (NCBI taxonomy): Eukaryota > Metazoa > Chordata > Mammalia > Artiodactyla > Delphinidae > Aethalodelphis > Aethalodelphis obliquidens. The sequence continues at coordinate 70,195 of NW_020838080.1, read as the reverse complement.
ACACACAGGCTCAGTGGCCACGGCTCACGGGCCCAGCCACTCTGCGGCATGTGGGATCTTCCCGGACCGGGGCATGAACCCGTGTCCCCTGCATCGGCAGGCGGACTCTCAACCGCTGCGCCACCAGGGAAGCCCTGTACATAGCTTCTTACGCCCCACTTTCTTACACAGTATCCCATTCTATATCTTAGTCTGTTCATTTAAGAAGACATACAGACAAGCACAGGGAGCTCTACTCAGAGATCTGTGGTGACCTAAATGGGAAGTAAATCTAAAAAAGAGGGGACATGTGTATACATATAGCTGATTCACTTTGCTGTACAGCAGAAGATGACACAAAATTGTAAAGCAACCATACTCCAATAAAAAAAAGAAGAAGACATACAGACAGTCAACAAGCACATGAGAAGATGCTCAACATCACTAATCATCAGGGAAAAGCAAATCAAAACTGCAGTGAGATGTCCCCTCACCCCCGTGAGAATGGCCACCATCACAAAGGCCACAAATAACAGATGCTGGAGAGGGTGTGGAGAAAAGGGAAGCCTCCTGCACTGCGGGTGAGGATGTAAATTGGTGCAGCCACTACGGAGAACAGTATGGAGGTTCCCCCCCAAACTAAAAATAGAGCTACCATGTGATCAACCAGTTCCACGTCTGGATATTCATCCAAAGAAAACGAAAACACCAACTTGAAAAGACATCGCACCCCCACGTTCACTGCAGCACTATTTACAATATTCAAGGTGGGTGTGGAAGCAACCTAAGTGCCCATCAACAGATGAATGGATAAAGATGTGGTACAGGGCTTCCCTGGTGGCGCAGCGGTTGAGAGTCCGCCTGCCGATGCAGGGGACGCGGGTTCGTGCCCCAGTCCAGGAGGATCCCACATGCTGCGGAGCGGCTGGACCTGTGGGCCGTGGCCGCTGAGCCTGCGCGTCCGGAGCCTGTGCTCCGCAGTGGGAGAGGCCACAGCAGTGAGAGGCCCGCGTACCGCAAAAAAAAAAAAAAAAAGCTGTGGTGCATACATATACATGCAGTGGGATATTACTCAGCCGTAAGAAAGAATGACATCTTGCCCTTTGCAGCAACATGGATGGAACTTGAGGGCATTATGCTAAGTGAAGTAAGTCAGACAGGGAAAGACAAATGCCATGTGATCTCACTTTTATGTAAAATCTTAAAAAACAAAAATGTTGAGCAGGAACTCAAAGATACAGAGGAAAGATTGGTGGGGGATGGCGGTTGGGGGGTGAAGTGGGAGAAGGTGGTCCAAAGGTCCAGGCTCGCAGTTATAAAATAAATAAGTCCTAAGGATATAATATACAGCATCTCGACTATAGCTAGTAACACCGAATTGTATATATGAAAGTTGCTAAGAGAGTAGATCTTGAAAATTCTCAAAAAAATTTTGTTCTAGAATTCTGCCCATGTCAGTGACCAGAGATCTTCACTACTTTTGACAGCTGTACAATGTCCTGCTGTGTGGCTGAAGCATGTTTATTCAACCAGTCCCCTATTTTTGGACACCTGAGTTGTTTCCGCTCTTTTGATTTTGCATCCATTGCCACAACTAGTCGCATGGTATATGTGACATTTTGTACTTGTGCAGGTATATCTGTACGATTCCCAGAGCTGGGATTGCTGGGGCTATGAATCTATACATGTAGTAGACATTAACAAATGTTCCATTTTGCATTCCTTCCAGCATGTGTTGTTCAACTTGGGGATTTTTGCCATCTGATAGGTGAGAAATGGTATTTCTGCGTCGTTTCAATTTGCAGTTCTTTTATTCGGAGGGAGGTTGAACATTTCTTGACATGTTGGTCTTTTTTTTTTTTTTTTTTTTTTTTTTTTTTGTGTTTCGGGGTGTTTTCTTTTGTCTTTCCCTTTTCGGGGCACAGGCTCCGGACGCGCAGGCTCAGCGGCCATGGCTCACGGGCCCAGCCGCTCCGCGACATGTGGGATCTTCCCGGACCGGGGCACGAACCCGCGTCCCCTGCATCGGCAGGCAGACTCTCAACCACTGCACCACCAGGGAAACCCACATGTTGGTCTTTTTAGTCGCAGTTTCTGAGGGGTGATAAGTCCTTTGTGAGAAGAGATTTGTGTACGTTTCCCCAGTTTGTCACTTGTATTTTGACTCTGCTTATGTTGTGTGTGTGTGTGTGTGTGTGTGTGTGTGTATGTGTGTGCACAGGGAAAAAGTGTATGTAGTAGAATGTGTCAGTATTTTATTTTACAGCTTCTGGATTCTCAGTCAGATTTAGGAAGGCCTTTTCCCCCTCCCTGGTTTTAAAGGAATTCACCTGTGGTTTCTTCTGGTGCTTGTATGGTTTTGTTTGTTTGTTTTTAATTAATTTATTTTATTTATCTATTTTTTGGCTGCGTTGGGTCTTCGTTGCTGCGCGTGGGCTTTCTCTAGTTGCAGTGAGCGGGGGCTACCCTTTGTTGTGGTGCACAGGCTTCTCACTGCGGTGGCTTCTCTTGTTCGGAGCACAGGCTCTAGAGCGCAGGCTTCAGTAGTTGTGGCACGCAGGCTCAGTAGTTGTGGCACACGGGCATAGTTGCTCCACGGCATGTGGGATCTTCCCAGATCAGGGCTCAAACCCGTGTCCCCTGCATTGGCAGGCGGATTCTTAACCTCTGTGCCACGAGGGAAGCCCCTTGTTTTGTTTTATTCATTTTCTTCCCTGAGTGTTCAGGTTTATTGAGGGCATGGGGGTCTACAGGGGAGACCCAAGTGCCTGCACGTGGCCGGGGATGGGGTCTCCAAAACCTGGGTTGACTTGAAAGTGTGACCCTCAGCTCCATCCCACCAAAGGCTTGGGACTCCAGTGTGGCTGCACTGCGGGGGTGGTTGCCTTTGGGTGTGGCCCCATCAGGGCAGCGACTTGGCACATTTCTCGCCCTTCAGGCAAGGCCCACGGCCACTCTTCCCCAGGGAGGTCACCTGCTCAGCGCTTCGGGCCCTTGGGTGCCGAGTCTGGGGCATTGAGATTTGGGGTCCATGTGGAGTTTATCCTGGTGCAGATGTAAGGAATGGATCCGACTTTATTTTTTTCCAAATGGCTGTACAGTTTTGCCTGCACTACTTATTAAAAAGTTCATCTGTATCCCCACTGATTTGAGATACTGTCCTTCCTTATTATATATGAAATTCCCACATTTATTTTTTTATTTTTTTTACATCTTTATTGGAGTATAACTGCTTTACAATGGTGTGTTATTTTCTGCTTTATAACAAAGGGAATCAGTTATACATATACATATGTTCCCATATTCCCTCCCTCTTGCGTCTCCCTCCCACCCTCCCTATCCCACCCCTCCAGGCGGTCACAAAGCACTGAGCTGATCTCCCTGTGCTATGGGGCTGCTTCCCACTAGCTATCTACCTTACGTTTGGTAGTGTATATATGTCCATGCCTCTCTCTCGCTTTGTCACAGCTTACCCTTCCCCCTCCCCATATCCTCAAGTCCATTCTCTAGTAGGTCTGTGTCTTTATTCTCGTCTTACCCCTAGGTTCTTCATGACATTTTTTTTTCTTAAATTCCATATATATGTGTTAGCATATGGTATTTGTAATGAGGTGGATAGACCTAGAGTCTGTCATACAGAGTGAAGTAAGTCAGAAAGAGAGAGACAAATACCACATTTATTTTTGTTTCAGTTTCTGGTTCAGCTTCCATTGCTCCCTCTGTCAATTCATGTGCTGTTATTAAGCTGCTTTCATTATAGAGGTTTTACAGTTGATTTGAATAGTGATATGGCTAGTCCCCCTTTATTGTTCTTTTTTTGGAGTTTTTAGAGTTATAGAGTTTTAAGAGTTTTTAGAGTTTAGTTTGGCTAGTTTTGATTTAATTTTCCCCCATGAACTTGAGAATTGGCTTGCTTAATTTCAAAACAAAACCTGTTATTACTGGGGAGGAGAGTTAAGTTAGATTTTTAAGTGAACTTAGAACTGACATCATGGTGTGGAGCCTTTCTATCCAAGTCAGCTTTTATGTTTTTTTCACATTGGTCTTTACACAATTCTTATTAGGCTTATGCCTGTTTGGGGTTTTTTGTTTGTTTGTTTGTATTCATAGGGCTATTGGTTTCTGTCTTCACCTGAATTCCTTAGAAAACAGAACTTGCGCCAAGACTTCTTTGCCAAGGCTTTGTTGGGGTTGTAATCTCAGTGCAGTGAGAGTGATAGGAAAAAGGAAGAAAGGAAAGAATGTGCAAATTCGTGTGTTGCTGAGTTGGCCATAGCTTCGTGAGAAAACACAGCCACTGGTTGGGATATTTGGATGGATTTGGACAGGCTCTGTAGAACCGATTCACCTTGAAACCATCTTTTGCAACAAAGAAGGGAGATAAATGTATCTGCCAGTTCCCTTACGGCTCCTGTCTCTCAGTGCCTTTTGGGGCAGCCACTGGGAAAGTCTCATCTAAATCCAGCAGTGGTGGAAGGAACTGGAGTATTTGAGGGTTCACTGACTCGGGCCTGGGAAGGGTGGGAGGGTCTCTCAGCAGAGGCCATGGCTCCCCACTGAGTGAGCAGCTGGGCCTGGAAGGCAGGTGGCGCCAAGATGCACAAAATTGGTCCAATATAATTCCAACATATCAATATTCTATCCTCTTACCTTTGAATTCTCTTACTTTTTGTAGTAGTTTTTCAGTTGATTCTTCTTTGGGGATTTCTTGTGTATACGATCATGTCATCCCAAAAAGAAAGAGTTTTTTTTTTTTAATTTATTTGCCTGCGCCAGGTCTTAGTTGTGGCAGGCAGGATCTTTTAGTTGCGGCATGTGGGCTTTTTAGTTGCGGCATGCAGGATCTAGTTCTCCGACTGGGGACGGAATGGGCCCCGTGCATTGGGAGCTCGGAGCTTAGTCACTGGACCACCAGGGAAGTCCCCAAAATAGAAAGAGTTTTACCACTTCCTTTTTCAATTCTTACGTATCTTGGTTTTTTTCCTCTTGTCCAAATGTGTTGGTTAACACCCCAATGTGAAACAGTAGTATTGACAATGGGCAAGCTTATTTTGATCTTGACTTTTATAGGCATGCCTTCAATGTTTTCCTATTAAGAAAAATATTAGAAGTTTATACCAATTGAACAACAAATCCCCATTTCCTTCTCCCCCTGTCCCCCAGTGACCACCATCCAGTTCTCTGCTTCTATGAGTTTGACTGTTCTAGGGACCTCATATAAGTGGAATCATGCAGTATTTGTCCATTTGTGTCTGGCTTATCTCACTTAACACAATGTCCTCCAGGTTTATCCATATGTCACAAATGACAGGATTGCCTTTTTGTAAGGCTTAATAATATTCCATTGTATGGACATATCGCATTTTCTTTATGCATTCATCCATCATCTAACACTTAGATTGTTTCCATGTCTTGGCTTTGTGAACAATGTTCTGATGGATGGACATGGGAGGACAGATATCTCTTTGAGATCCTGATTTCAATTCTTTTGAGCATATACCCACCAGTGGAATTGCTGGCCTGTACTGGTATAAAGTTTCAGTTATACAAGATAAATTATTTCTAGAGGTCTGCTGGACAGCATAATGCCTATAGCCAACAATACTATATTATAAAAGTTGTTAGAGGGGTAGATGTCATGTATGTGTTCTTACTGCACACACATTGACACACACACAAAGGAACACAGGAAAACTTAGGGAGGTGATGGATATGTCTACTACCTTGACTGTGGTGATGATTTCACAGGTGTCTACATATGTCAAACTCATCAAATTGTACACATTAGTTATGTACAGTTCTTTGTGTGCCAATTATACTTCAATAAAGCTGCTCTTTAGAAAAAGAAAGAGGGCTTCCCTGATAGCGCAGTGGTTAAGAATCCGCCTGCCAATGCAGGGGACACGGGTTCGAGCCATGGTCCGGGAAGATCCCACATGCCGCGGAGCAATGAAGCCCGTGCACCACAACTACTGAGCCCGCGAGCTCTAGAGCCCACGAGCCACAGCTACTGAGCCCGCGAGCCACAACTACTGAAGCCCGCACACCTAGAGCCCGTGCTCCACAACAAGAGAAGCCACCACAATGAGAAGCCCACACACCGCAACAAAGAGTAGCCCCTGCTTGCCACAATTAAAGAGAAAGCCCATGTGCAGCAACGAAGACCCAACACAGCCGAAGAACAAATTTTTTTAAAAATCTTAAAACAATTTTCTTTTTAAATACTTTAAAAAGAAAGAAAGAAAGAAAAATATTGACTTTGGGGCTAGGAGAATATATTTTCTTTATGTTAGTGAAATATTCTACAATTCCTGTATTACTGAGTTTGTTTTTAATCAGAAGTCATTGTTGAATTTTATTAAGAAGTTTTTCAGCATTTCTAGTGATGGTCATATGACTTTTTCATTAAATCTAGCAAAGCAATGAATTCTATTAATAGATTATCTAATATTAGACCACCTTTACATTTCTGGAATAAGCCCCAGTTGGGCAAGGTGTATTTTTCATTGTGTTGTTGGATTATTCATACTAATATTTTATATTGGATATTTGCATCAACATTCATAAGTGAGATTGGTCTTTGGCTTTAAATTTGGCTTTATTTATTTCTGTACAATCTTTAGCAGATTTTGGCATAAATGTTATACTTGGGTCATATAAAAATTTGGAAGTTTTCCATATTCTAGAATATTTTAAGTAGAGTTGGAATTAACAGCCCTTTAAAATTTTGGCAGAATTCCCCTCTAAACTGTATCTGTTGCTTTTTTGTGTGTGTTTAGATCTTTGTCAACTCTATTTCTTTTATGGAAATTGGTCTGTTTAGTCTATCTCTCCCTGAGTCAGTTTTATAAATTATACTCTTCCTGGAAAAGTGTCTGTTTCATCCAAGCCATCAAATTTATCACATATAATTTTATGAAATGCTTTTCTGATTTTTTAAATTTGTTTTTACTCTTCTCAGAGGTATTGCTTCCTTGTCATTGCGAATTTGTGCTCTGTTCCTTTTTCCCCTGTTGGTTAGGTTAGTTGGTGTTTTCTGTTTTATTGATTTTTGTTTTGGCAGTGAACCCGTTTTTTGATTATTAATAAGTCCTACTTTTTAATTTTTCTAACTTTAATTTCTCCTTTTATATTTGTTATTTCTTCATTCAGTTTTGGCGTGTTTTAGAGATGAGGAAACTTGGACTGACCACACACTCTTTGTAGATGTTGTACTAGTCAGGGTTTTAATTTGCAAGCAACAGAAGCTGATCCTGACTGATTTAAGCAGAAAAAGAGCTGATCAGAATGATATTGGGTCTCTGACAGAAATGGTGAGAGGATTGGAGAACCAGCTTTGAGGTTAAACAGCCAGGAAAAAACACCCCAAACCACAACTCAGAACTAGTTCTGGTGAGAAACCTGCTATCACTACTGCGGGTGCCTGACAGGCTGAACGATGCCACTTAGCTCGAGTTCACTGCCACCAACCCATCCTACAGAAAACAGTAGGGAAAAGAAAGGGGAAAGACAATGCCTTAGCTGATCAGCATTGTGGGCCTGGTGAGGTGATCGAAACCTTCCTTCCCGAGGAGTCTGACTCCTTGGTGGTCCTCCCAGTGGGGCTCAGATTCAGCCCAACGCCATCCAATGTCCCCGTTCCAACCCTCCAGGCCCAGTCTTTTCGAAGCGTGCCCTTTGTTTCACTTATAAGACCCGGTGGAATAATTCAGCAACTCGCAGTGTTAAGCCCAGGGTTGTTGTGGATGACCTCAGCCTGCGCACGTAAGCTAGAAGAGAGTCTTAGCACTATCATAGAAAGCCTAGTTTTCCGACCGTGCTTCGAGCCAAGAATTTAAGTCTTGGAGCTTGTCATCCTTTTGCTTTACGATCTGGCAGGAGAGACCATCAGAGTCTGTATTCCAGCTGTGAGGGAGACTGGAAAACAAAGGGTATTAATGGGAGGGCAGCAAAAAGGAAGAATATGAGAATGATTTTAGAGAGATAACCACTGGGGCTTGATTAAAACGTCTGAGAGAGACAGGGGCCGTTGAGCAGGGTGGTCTGTAAGCCCGATCGCAGTGCAGTTCTGTAAACTTCAGTGATTGGAAAGGGTGTCAGTGGTCATCTCGTTACATACTGGCCACGTTTTTGAGCGATCACTTGTTATCCGGACAGTTCCAGCAAGAGGAAACCGGTTACATAAACACAATTCCCAAAGAATCGTGTGACAGCTCCGACTGGGAGAATCCAGCCCGGTGTTGTTACCTCTTGAGATTACACGGAACACACCTCGCTCTGTTCACCTGGGAGCCCCGCTGGCATCCAGTGTGAGGGTGGCCGGTCAATGCCGCCATTCCTTCCAGGTTCTCAGGCCATCCATCCACCTCCTCCGAGCTGCTACCAGGACTGAGTGCACTCCTGGGTTCAGAGCACCAGGCCGAGCGGAGCCAGCTGCCCCCTCCCCGCCTGGAGGCTGGAGGTCCCCCTGGCTCAGGACTGGCGGTCACCCCACCGCTGACTCACACCCGCCTGGCTTCCTGTCGAGAGAACTGCGTTTTCCTCTGTGCTCTTGCTGAGATCTCTTTCCTCCAGTCTCTGCTTGTGCTGTCGATGTTTTGCTTTGTTGAGGCCCGGGGACTGGACCTTGCATTTCTTACCGGTAAATTTCACCTTTTTGTTTGCAATTTGTCCTTCAGCCAATCTGTCATGATCTTTGGGTAGCTGAAAGCAAAGGAGAGGGAAGCATTTTATTGATTTGCAGTGTAAGGTCACCAGGAATCAAGTGACACCCACCTCCAGATTTGGGCCCGACAGAGAAGGAAATAAGTTCCCACCTTTCCTCAGGTCCTTCTCAGGATGTAAGTTCCCACCTGTTCAGAACCTAGAGCCAGAGTAGAGAAAGAAAGCCATTGTGGCATCTTGTTCTTTTTTTATTGGAAGCTGGCAGCTGCTACCGCCCCCCTGTCTATGGACCCACCTGCCTCTAGATTGTAACAGTCAACACTCATATGTTTTCATTTTCTGAGAGAAAATAAGCATTTCATAGAAGAAGAAACAAATGGCCCCAAGTCATATAACCAAAAATTGCTAATTAAAAATGTGATACCTTTGCCCATCAGATTGGCACAAAATTTTCAAACCTTTGCACAATGATATATGTTCATGGATGTTAACATCACTATGTATAATGGCTAAAAATCAGAAAGGAAGAAAGTAAATCTCCATCCAAAGGTACTTTGTTGTGACTCTTTGAGTTCCATTTCCCTCATCTCACTTACAAGTCTGAGTGAAATGAAGGGTAAAGTTTATCATTCTCCAAAATAAAAGCACACTCGCAGCAACAAGAGAGAGCAGAGGCCTCAGGGCAATGTAGTCTCCCTAAATCTGCTCCTGCCAGGGGCTTCCAAATCTCAGAGTGTGGAAGTACCATCCTCCAGGTGGTCAGGTCGTCTACGTTTATCGGAGTGTTTTCACAGAAGCTCTTTATGTATTTTGTTTATTCACTTGTAGCTGCCTACAAATTCATCATCTCAACTTTGTTCAGGGGGTCTCTTGCCACGCAGATATTTTTTATCTTTTGTAAGCAAATCTGGAAATTGGTTCCTTTATAGTTTTTGTGAGTTGTTTGGCTTCTCGCAATTATATGCATGGAATAATTCAACATAAAAGATGAAAAGAAAATGTAGGAAAATACTTTTTTATTATCTTGTGTCAGGCTGGATGAGCCCAGAGGCCCTGTGTAGCCAAGCCCCAAGGCATGCTGGGCAGCCCTGGCCGGCGGGCCTCCATACCTGTTGTATCCTGCCAGGGACCAAAGTCGCGTTCCTTCTGCAATGGAGCACCCTGTTTTCTTGTCTGGCTCCCTCCAGGTAGAGCCTCACGATGCATCCCGCCGTGCTCACTTTGCCTTCTTTCCACGTCAGAACTGTGCCTGCTTTATACCAGCACGCCAGCTAGGCCCCCTCGTGGGCTGCTGTGCTGTCCCCTCCCAGGCCTCCTTTTCCGTGGTTGTTTCGGTTTATCACCACCAGTTCCTATTTCACAAGAAGCAAGTCTGTTACACTGTGGCTTTTAGTGCTGACGAGAAATCCGTGGTTTGGGGTCTTGGGCCCTGAGCATGGTGTAACTAGAAATTAAACTGGTTTAAACTGTAATTTAACTCCACCGAAATTTTCACACCAAAGGAGAACTCTCACATGGCCTTGCTGGAAAGAAGTACACACTTCACAGTCTTACACCCTAAAATGTTATTTTGGTCAATATTATAAGGTAAATATGAACGAAGTGAAATTACCTCCGAGACAGATGCTTGACTCAGAATGTTTTAATATTTGAGATCTTTTGAACTTTAAAGAACAGATCACTCTCACACTCCTTTAAACTATTTAGGCACAGAAAAAGATGCAAGCTTCTTCAGGAATCCTGATAGCAAATTCATAAAACTATAGATCAATCTCACTTCATAGAGACATGACAAACGACTTCCAGATGTGTTGAGTTTAAATGGAAGACAATGAAATATAGTTTCTACAAGAGGATGTTGTAGGATCTCAATCTGATCTGGGGCTGGGGAAAACCTTTCTAAACATGATAGCAAAACTATAAAGGGAAAGATAGATTTTTGCTATATGAGAATAAAACACTTCCATTCATTCATTTATTCATTCCTTCAGTCCTTCAGCAGATATTTACTGAGCATCTCCCGCATGCTGAGCACAATTTTAGGCATTGGCGCTTCAAAAACAACATAAACCTATAAGGCAAATGAGTTTATATCCTTAACTTCTAGGAAATAATCCTTGTAAATCATTAGGGAAAGGATCGGCATTGCAATGGAAAAATGGGCATAGAAGAAGGTCTACAAAGGGACGTGACACATAAGAAATAATATACAACCTCCTGAGACACCAGACAGATACACATTTAAACAACAAGGTGCCCTTTTTGCTTTCGCCTATGTGACTGCTGGATCTTGCGAAGAGGTTTCTGAGAAAGAAAGTAACTTATTTCTGAATACATGTTTATGTAATTCCCCTCTGTGAAACTCATTGAAAAGAGTCCAAAATAGAGCAGGAGAATCTAACCAAGTCATGGAGCGCCCTGAGATCGGTTAGACTTCTCATCTCCTCCTGGAAGGGTACAGCTTTGACGAAATAGGAGAAAGATTTGTGAAGGATGCCACTGAAAAATCCTTAACTGAGGAACGAGAGGACAATGGTGTGGGCTTCTCCTCCACCCAGACCCTCAGGCTTTAGGAGCTGAGAGGGACCGTGAGGCGGACGGGACGAAAGCCAGACGCAGCAGGCAGCGCTCATCACTTCGCCGAGCAAACATTTCTGCATCCTGATTGGCACGTGCGTTCCCGGCATGCAGAAATGCACTGGGGTCAGCAGGGAGGAGGCCCAGGGAATTGGCCTTGAACTGTAAGCAATAAAGGGGTCTTCCTTCTAACAGATGTCTGTCCTTTGAGCCCAGCAAGTCGTGAAACCAAGCTGAAAGCCAGGCTGTTCTTTTCCTCTCTAGGTACCTGGGGACGAGTCTGCCGCCGGCAGGTGCCCTCTGGGAGCTCAGCTTCTCCCAGGCCGAAACTCGAGCTTAAGTCAACACTGGCATCCTGTGGGCTCCCGGGCGGAACCGCTTCTCTTGAGTCACAGTTTTGTGCTGGCCAGAGGCTGGGAGGCGGTTTTGGCAACTTCCTGCAGCCAAAACAGTGTTTCGTGCTGATGAGCTGCCCCGTAACCATCACTCTGGGGCCGTTAGCTGCCTGCCAGCTGGGACCTGTCTCCTGCCCGCTGTCTCCTCTTTCCGTCCCTCCTGCCCTCCGGCAGCTGAGTCACGGGTAGCACGAGTGTTAACAGCACCGACGGCTCCACTTCTGAGGAATGAATGTGTGGCTGTCGTGTCATGTTTTTGGAAAGCCTTCCCAGAGGCCGGTGTTAGGTCAATGCCCACCTCTATTTTTTCAGTCCTGTTATCATTTCCTTATTTAAATGTGAATATTTAATTCAGGCAGAATTTATTTGGATTACAGGTGGAATGAGCTAGACATTCATTAATTTGTTCAACAAGATTGACTGAGCTTGCTCTTGGCACCAGGCACCGGGGGGAACATTTTAGAGAGATTTTTCTCAGCATTAAACCTCAGCTACCTTACATCCAATGACACAAGAGACCGGGTTTTCTGAATGCCTTCCAAATTCACATATTTCAGGAGAAAGAAGGGGTGGGCCTCCTGCTGGAGTGTGAGCTCATTTGTATAAAATAGGGCCAGATTTTCTCCTTTCCATGACCTTTTGTCCTAGACTTGGTAACCAAGTCTACACTCTCATTCCATCCCAGTTGGTTCACATCACGCCTTTCCTCCTGTGTAGAGAATGCTGTAAGGACCTGTGTGCAGGTTAAATAATTTCATTTAATCCATCCAAAGCACTTCGACCAGTTCCCGGGACGTGCGTGTTACCTATTATTATTACTATTGTGCACTTCAAGGGATCGGCGTCACCTCATGGTTCAGGGACTCCTTCGGAGATGGTCCCAGGAGCCCTCACCCCTGCGTGCTCAGCTTGAGCAGTGGCAAAGGAACGTCCCAAGGGGACACCCTTGGGTGTGAGGGTCATATTATTTCATTTGTCAGTGTCCCGTTCAGAAATGATGAGAAGCCACCCAGGACATCGAGTGGCGCTTAGGTCTCAGTGCACGTAGAGTGGCACACTTATCTCTGCCGAACAGTCCTCCTCAGGGTTCCTCCTTCCACATCGCAGAGATCCAGGACTTGTCTGCCTCTCTTGACAAGGCCTGGAAGCGGAACCCGTGGGCCAGGCCGTCTCCAGGACAATCACAGGAAGCTATTCCACGCCTGCGACAAGTCCCGGCTCTATGTGGTGGCAGGCAGAAGGTTACAGGCCATCAGGCTGAAGGGTCACCAGCAATCCCGGCTCCTGGAAATTCCCGACCCACCGCCCTCGGGTCCCCTGGCTTTTGTGGTCCCCCTTGGCGAGGAAGTGGAAGGCGGAGAGAAGGGGCCCCCTTGAGTAAAGCACAGCAGAAAATAGAACATTCACCAGGACTTTGTTTCACTTTGTTTCTTTTTCAATGATGTTCTCCTTTTGCAACACATAACCGCACCCCAAACTTCCTGAGTGTTTTCAAGGTGACACCACTGGGAAGAAAATGGGAGCTGAGCTTAAAGGAGCGGGTCTTGGGAAGTTACTATAAACCCCCAAGTTGTTACCAAACGCTTTCTTTCATCTCGCGTTCTGGGACCACATCCAAGATTCCTGGGGGCCTTACAAATGGCAGTCCTGATGGAGTTGTTAGGTTTTCTAAACACTCACTAACATTTACCAAGTATCCGTTAATAGCAGCACAAGGAGAAGAAAAGCACAGTGGGGGGGAATGTGTTCCAGTCAGAAGATGGGGGATGAAGAAAGATGTAAAAGGAAATGAAAAGTCAGTCAATGAGACAAGAGCCAGGCTTCAGTCCTCTTGCCTCTTTCGCTCCGTGTCTTCTGGACTCCAGCGAAGAATGTTTGTGTGTGAGGGGACAGAAAGATTCCACTTTGGAGCTAGATCGGAGAAACAGCTTTGACAGTTCCACGATGCAGGACAGTCTGCGGAAAGCTAACACTCCATCTCTCTGAGGACCAGCTTCTTTTTCTGGAAAATTAGCTGCCTTGACCACTTCACAAGATGATAAATACAAGTTGTTCCATTCGGGGACATGACACAATAATAGTACCTGCCCGGTCATAAAGCAGCCTCTGATTCAGCTTCGACCCCTCCCCTCCCTCAGGCCCACTGTGTCTTCCACCATTTGGCCACCACCCCCTCTTTAGCTTCATCCTCTGTCACTCTAACCTTCCCGGCACCAACAAATTCGTCCCCGTGGTATATTCTGTCATAGCACATGGCCCTCGAGACCGTCATGTGCATCCTGCGAGCGGGGCCTGGTAATGCTCATCTCTGCATCCCCCGCATGCGACCCATTCCATGAACATCTTTGTGCCGGAGTACTGAGTCCATTTCCGCTGGATGTAATGATTGATGCATTTAGATTGAAATCGCGCATCTTACTTGTACTTCTGATGTGCTCCCCGCTTCCTGTAGGTTTCCTTTTCTGTACTTTGAGTTCTTTTGGATTGAGCATCTTTCTGTAAGCTTATTTAGAAGCTTAACTAGATCCCCAGGAGTTTGTGAACACACAGGAGCTGCTGTAGGTTTCGCCTGTTGTAGGTGCGTGTGTCTGTGTGTCTCAGTGCAGTTTCATTGCACGTGTAGATTCGTGTGGCCACCGCTGCAGTCAATATACAGATCTGTTCCAACATGAGGATTCCTCCCGTTAAGCTTTTCCAGCCAGCCCTCCCCCCAGTCCTGCCCTCACAGAGCACACAGGCTAGATGGGCACAGGCTAGAGTCCCAGGGCGAGCTGGAGACCAGCCGATGTTCACTGGCCAGGTCTTGGTTTCTAAAGTTCCTCCTGCAGCCTGACAGATAAGACCCCTGCGAGAACAGCTCAGAAGCCAGGGCAGCACGGAGCACATCCACAGGTCCAAAGGGGAAGAGGCCTGCACAGTTCGTTGGGCAGCTTGAGTCGAAAACTGCCCTGGCTCAGATGACAGTAATATTGAAGGATCAAAACCCACAGTTCCAAGTGCAGCTCGATGGAGGTTTCGTTCCCTCAGCCCGAGTTGGAAAGCTGGGCGATGCCGGCAGCTTGCGGATGGGTCCTGTGCACATGCGGAGGAAATGATTTCATAGCTTTGGGATTTCACCACTGCAGAGGGGTCAGGGGGCCAATTCCGCTGAAACAAAGGGACAGTAATCACTCTGGCCAGAAGAGCAGTTTAAATCAGAGGTGTCTCTTTCCAGCCTCAGAGACTTGCAGGACGTTTCTCAGTTCACTTCAGTGTCTTTCGACGATGGATACAATCCAGACAGGGCACTTCACTTTTATTGGAGTGAATTCTGGAGCCCAAGAAGTGAAACTTGCTTAACCCAGCCAGGTTTATTTTATTGTGCAAATAGAACTGAGTGTAGGAATAAAGTGCTCAAACTTTGAACCTTTGTCCATGGTAATCTGCAGCCTCAATAGCCTGTGTTATTAACTGACAAAGGCTCATCTTAGAAATGTGTAGCTAGGGCTTCCCTGGTGGCACAATGGTTAAGAATCCGCCTGCCAATGCAGGGGACACGGGTTCAATCCCTGGTCCAGGAAGATCCCACATGCCACGGAGCAACTAAGCCCGTGCGCCACAACTACGGAGCCTGCGCTCTAGAGCCCGCGAGCCACAACTACTCAGCCCGTGTGCCACAACTACTGAAGCCCGCGAGCCTAGAGCCCGTGCTCCACAACAAGAGAAGCCACCGCACTGAGAAGCCTGCGCACCGCAACAAAGAGCAGCCCCCGCTCGCCGCAACTAGAGAAAGCCGGTGCGCAGCAACGAAGACGCAACGCAGCCAAAAATACATAAAATAAATTAATTAAGAAAAAGAAATGTGTAGCTGACACCCCAGTGTACTCAATGTGTGGACGGAGCATTTACTGTGTTGGAGTTTAAAGGCTCGGACCAAGCCTTGCCTGACTGCCCAATGTCCAGCTTCGAGAACTTGTCTGTCTGGTTCCCCATCACATCCCCAGTTCCTAGCACGTAAATATGTGGTGAGTAAATCCTGGTGATGAGGTTTGTTATGAACCCACAAAGCTAGTCATATTTCTCAAGAGTTGTGTTTTAAACGTAGGCCCAGGGCACTGTGAAATCACGTGGAATTAGTTCACTCAACAAGTATGAGCATAGTCTCCACGCTGGGCCTTAGGGTCTGAAGTCGCTGGGCCTTGGGCCAGATCTAGGCTGGAGACATAAGTTTGTAAATCATCAGAAAATAGATGGTTGTTAAGAGAAATGATACTGGGTGAGGCCCTGAGGGAGAGTGTGTGAAGTTCAATAAGGGAAAGCCATCCAGAACAGTGTGTGTATGTGTATGTGTGTGTGTGTGTGTGTGTGTGTGTGTACGCACACACGCGCACACGTTTTTTTTTTTTTTTAATTAATTAATTTTATTTTGGCTGCGCTGGGTCTTAGTTGCAGCATGCATGTGGGATCTAGTTCCCTGACCAGGGATCGAACCTGGGCCCCCTCCGTTGGGAGTGCGAAGTCTTAACCACTGGACCACCAGCGAAGTCCCTGCACACATGTTTGTGATGACAGAAGGTCCATGAATTTCATCATGTTTTCTAAGGGGTTCACAACCCATAAAAGGATAGGAATTCAGTGTTGAAATGGTCCATCTTGAACTCCCTTTGCATCCTTGGCCAGTTAGGTACCTTTAGAAAGGGCACTGCTTCTACGCATCACAATCTGTAGAGATGCTTGTTAAAAATGCACATTCCTGGGCCCAAAGCCAGGCCTGGTGAGTAAGCCTTTCTGGACGTGAGGTCCAGGAATGTGCATTTTTAGCAGGTCCCTGGGGAGTCTGTTCATTTCTCCCCAGGGAGCTGCTAAAAATGCACTTCCGGTTCACTGAGCACTTCTTTGATGCTTAAGGTGTTGTTCTACACATCCAGTGAATTTTTCATTTCAGATATTGTACATTTACCTCCACAAGTTCCATTTTGTTCTTGTCTATGTCTTCTATCTCTGTCCTCATTATCACATTTTCCTTTAAATGTCATACATTATAAGAGCTGTTTTAAAAATACTGTGTGCTTATTCCATCATCTCTGTCATTTTTTTTTTTTTTTTTTGCGGTATGTGGGCCTCTCACTGTTGTGGCCTCTCCCGTTGCGGAGCACAGGCTCCGGACGCGCAGGCTCAGCGGCCATGGCTCACGGGCCCAGCCGCTCCGCGGCATGTGGGATCTTCCCGGACCGGGGCACGAACCCGTGTCCCCTGCATCGGCAGCCGGACTCTCAACCACTGTGCCACCAGGGAAGCCCATCTCTGTCATTTTTAGGTCTCTGTCTATTGTATGATTTTTCTCCTGATTATGAACCACATTTTCGTGCTTTGCATTTCTAGTAATTTGGGGAAAATGCTCTACATCATAAACATTATATTGTTGAGTGTCTGAGTTTCATTGTCTTCCTTTAAAAAGTGTTGAGCTGTCTTTGTCAGGTAATTCACTAACTTGAAAGCTTCTGAGGTGTGGCCTTTCTAGAGTCTCTACTGGATGTTTCAGGTTTCTCCACTTGAGCTGGTCTGAGTATCTCCCAGCCCTGTGTGAGCTCGGTAGTCATTCACTCTGTGGGTGTCCAGGCGTTGTTTCTGGACTCACCTCATGGGGTTTCACCCAACAGATGTGGGTGTTAGTATCCAGCCGACGTCCCGTGAGGGAATTCCCAGGTGGATTTCTGCAGCTCTTTCTTTACCCTCTTTTCAGCACCCTCCTCTTTGGTGCCTTTCCCTACAAATTCCAGCTGCCTCAGCCGTCCAGAATGCTGCTCTGTCTTGGCAACTCTGCCAGTCATATTACATTAGGGCCCCCACCCTAGTGACCTTATTTTAACTTGATACCTCTGTAAAGATCCTGTCTCCAAATAAGGTTACCTTCTGAGGTATTGAGGGTTAGGGCTTCAACATAGGAAGTTTGGGGGTGGGGGGGAAACACTTCAGTCCATAACAGGGAAACTCAGATTCAAGTCTCAGTCCCTCTTCCCTGGATGGGAAGCCCGCCATTGCACAGCAGCCACCTCAGCCTTGCAAGAAGCCAGCCAGGAGGCGTTTGTAAACATAGAATCAGCAACGGGCCGGGATCTCAACACACCTTCCTAGGGGAGTTCAGTTTTACCTTCTTCATATTTGAGAAATGAGCACAAACACCTTTCCACAAGGTTACAGGATGTTGCAGGGTTTTGTTGCTGGAGTTGATACTGGTGGGCTGCCTGAAAAGGCTGATGGGAAACATCTTTCTATGGTCAGAGCTAGAAGAGCCCTCAGGGCCCATCGGTGTGCAGTGGGAGAAGCGATTTGCCCAGGGCAAACTGACAGTGTTTTGCTGTGGAATCCCGCAATCCTGCCCTTGTGAAATGTGAACATCTCCCCAGTTGGAAGAGCCAGCAGCCCCCGGGTCCCGCCGTGCTCAGTGCCTGGCCCATAGTGAATGCAGCATGAACATGCCCTATCCAGAGAAATCTCTTCTTTGCGTTTTTAAATGTTTTTATCACTCAAAAGAGCATCCCCTAGTCACTATAATACAGTGGAATGTCACTCAGCCATAAAAAAGAGTGAAATAATGCCCCCTGCAGCAACAGGGATGGACCTAGAGATGATCATACTGGGTGAAGTCGGTCAGACAGAGAAAGACAAATACCGTATGATATCACTTATATGTGGAATCTAAAATATGACACAAATGAATCTATGAAACAGAAGCAGACTCGCAGACATAGAAGAGAAGCTTATAGTTACCAAAGGGGGTGGGGGAGGGATAAATTAGGAGTTTGAGATTAGCAGATACACACTATTATATATAAAATAACCAACAAGGACCTACCGTATAGCACAGGGAACTATATTCAGTATCTATCTCATAATAACCTATGATGAAAAGAATCTGAGAAAGAATATATGTCTAACTGAATTGCTGTGCTGTACACCTGGAACTAACACAACCCTGGAAATCGACTATTCTTCAATAAAAAATAATCCCACAGAAAATTTCTCATACATCTTTTAAGACTCATTTACTCCATAGATCACCTCTGTCCTTTCTTTTTCTTGTCATTTGTCTGTTGAAGAACCTGGGCCTTTGATCACAGAATTTCCCACTGTCTGGCTTTGCGGGTGGAACTTCCACGTCTGCTGGTTCCTCTTCATAAGTTAGCAACTGTTGAGGCTGAACACCTCTACCTATGATTTCGCTGTGGACAGCAGAATGGTGAGATTCTAATTCTATCATTGGTTTTCCTTTGTTAAGCAGAATACCTTTATGAAAAGATAATGAAGTGGTTCCATCACAGCCTCTGAGGATGACAAATTCTTTTTTCTCTTTTAATATCATGATGAACTCCCAGATTGAAACATATCTGATGGATTTCAAGCCACCGTAATGATTATATTTATTAAAGCTCGAATTGTTCCATCTTCGACCAGTGGGAGTACCTTCAGGTTGGCTCCTGAGTCCCTTTGATAACTTCCGTGTGGAGCAGTGTCACTACGAAGGCTTCACTTCGGTGCTGGCCGCTTGCTTTCAAGGGTCTTTGTCACATGTCTCTCACTTCCAGAAGCCCAGAAACCTGGTTTCACCTACTCAGCAAAGAGCTCCAAGAACACGTTATTTCTGCTTTTCTTTTCTTTTTTTTTTAACATCTTTATTGGGGTATAATTGCTTTACAATGGTGTGTTAGTTTCTGCTTTATAACAAAGGGAATCAGTTATACATATACATATGTCCCCATATCTCTTCCCTCTTGCGTCTCCCTCCCTCCCACCCTCCCTATCCCACCCCTCCAGGCGGTCACAAAGCACGGAGCTGATCTCCCTGTGCTATGTGGCTGCTTCCCACTAGCTATCTATTTTACGTTTGGTAGTGTATATATGTCCATGCCACTCTCTCGCTCTGTCACAGCTTACCCTTCCCCCTCCCCATATCCTCAAGTCCGTTCTCTAGTAGGTCTGTGTCTTTATTCCTGTCTTACCCCTAGGTTCTTCATGACATTTTTTTTCTTAGATTCCATATATATGTGTTAGCATATGGTATTTGTCTCTCTCTTTCTGACTTACTTCACTCTGTATGACAGACTCTAGGTCTATCCACCTCATTACAAATAGCTCAATTTCGTTTCTTTTTATGGCTGAGTAATATTCCATTCTATATATGTGCCACATCTTCTTTATCCATTCATCAGATGATGGGCACTTAGGTTGTTTCCATCTCCGGGCTGTTGTAAATAGAGCTGCAATGAACATTGTGGTACATGACTCTTTTTGAATTATGGTTTTCTCAGGGTATATGCCCAGTAGTGGGACTGCTGGGTCGTATGGTAGTTTTTTTATTTGTAGTTTTTTATTTATTTATTTATTTGTAGTTTTATTTTATTTGTAGTTTTTTAAGGAACCTCCAAACCTGCGGGAGGGCGTGCTGGCGAGTTTCGCACGCAGGCTGTGCTAGGCGCTGCTGCTTCCTTGGCCCTTCTTCAGCGTCAGCTCGGCTACCACGTCGCCCCGGAGGATGTCTCTTGTGTATGCCCGTAGCATTTTGGCTCTCCCTTATTGTAGCACTGATCTCGCTGACTGCAGTTGTCTGTTTATCCATGTGCCCACTTCCCCTGCTGCCCACGAGACTGAGTGGCAGGGCCCGTGGCTTGTTGACCAGTGGCTAGCATATTAGGGTGCCAACAGATAATTGCTGAATGAATGTCTGTGTCATTCTTCTCCTACCAGGGCGCTCCTTACCCGGGCTTGAAATCTATCCATTTCATATTTCCACGCCTCTCGGCATCCCAGCTACATGGTGAGCTCTTTCAGGGACCAGTTCTAACCCCCTTCCCCATCTCCACCATCTGGCAGGATGCATTGTGGACCCCTCCCCCCCTGCCCACCAACACTGTTATTAAAGGATAAGAAATGTGTTTCTATAAAACTAAGAGCAGTTAACTTGAAACTTGTTTCAGCATCCAATTTGACTTCCTCTTTTAGAATCATTTTTGGGAAGTACAACAAAGTTCCTCTTCACATTTCCCTACCAAAGTGGCCTTTGGAAAGTTTGGGGTACCCCGGGAACCCCAGGGCGTTCTCTCATCCTGACGGTGATGCGGGAGCTCCTTCCACCCCATCCAGTACCATGTTTTTGTGACAGGAATTTACTGAATGATTAATGCTTCTCTCCCTCGTCCATCACTCCCAGGAGCCTACAAACATGCTGTTATTTCTCTTGTCTTAAAAACAAGGACTTAATTACACTGCTTTGTCCCTCTTCCAAGTGGCCAGATCTCTCCTTAGAGCTTTACACCATCATTGAAGGCACGGTTTCCTCCTCTCTGTCCCAACCCCATGTGGGGTGACCGCCACCCTTCTGATGCTGCCTCTTGCCATGGCCTCAAAGCAGCTTTCAATTCTGAGCCATGATTGCAGGTCGGGTGTGAGAGCCCCCTCTCCCTCTTCATGGCCTCATCAGATGCTCTGCTGCCTCAGATCTCCCAGCCCCTGGGCAGGAAGGGAGCTGAGAACACTGCACACGGTGCCCTTTCCCTTTTCTCCCGGCCTCTGGATGAAAGCTGGTGGGCATATAAACATGTCAGGCACACCTGAAGCTGCAGTGGCACGCAGAGCATCATTCTCTTTTCTTTTTTGGTCATGGTAAGCTTTGCCAGACCATCTGACCTCAAGGTTTGGCTCTCCCATATTCCTGTAGCACTAAAGGCAGTTCCCTCCTATTGTTACGGTGCTTCTCCGCAGGGAACAGAGGATCCTTTAGGCCAGACAGTGCCTGCCCCACGCCCCGGCCCCCAGCCCTCATGACAGGCTGACCTAGGGGGGTGGATGCAGAAGTGTCTTCCATCTTTACAAAAAAATCCCTGGACCCCAGAGCTCTCCCCCTTTACAGTCAGACATCTCTAAAGAATTGCCCACAGTCCCCTCTCTCTTTTTTTTAACTTCATATTTAGTGAACCTTCCACCCTCACTTGAGTTCAAATCTATTCGTACAGCTTCTTAGCTGTGTGACCTTGGGCTCATGAATTTCTCTGAACCTCAATGTTTTCATACATAAAATGGACATAAAAATAGCTACCTGTCCCATGGGATAGTTTTGGAGATGAAATAGGTTGTGGTAAAGCCCTTAGAAAACAGTCTGTCACATAGGAAACAGAACCAGCACGTTACTTAATTCTCTGAGAATTGTACTTGTATTTTAATCTTCATTTTGGGGATTTTACAGAAAGACAATCACATCAACTTCAGCTAATGGTAACCCTCTTTCCTCTCCAATGTACACTATTCTTCTTTTCTTGTTGAGCAATTCTCTACAAGTCAAATGACCACATTAGACGGCACTGATTTGAGTGTATGATACTGGCTTTTGGCTTGAGGTAGACAGTGATAAGAAAGCTTCCTTCTTGTTCTGCATTATTGTTTTTTTTAAAAAAATGCATGGGCACACATAAATTTGCACTGCACGCCTTTGCTGCATCACTTGTGATGACTGCATAGCTCTCATCAACCTGGGGGTGTGAGTCTCATCACTACGCTCCCCAGTGATGACCGATCACTAAAATCACTGGTGAAAGGCGACTTGAAGAGGCTGCGTGGGTCCTTTCAGACAACGCCGCCGGCTGGGCCTCGCACCTCACTGTTACGGTGGGCAGTGTCCTCGTCCGGCCGGCGGAGTCTGAGAAGCCGTGTCCTCTTGCCTCCCCGCAGGCCTGGCGCAGGCGCTGGTTCGTGCTGCGGCGGGGCCGCCTGAGCGGCGACCGCGACGTCCTGGAGTACTACCGAAGCCAGCGCGCCCGCAAGCCCATCCGCACCATCGACCTCAGCGAGTGCGCCGTCTGGAAGCACGCGGGCCCGGGCTTCGTTCGTAAGGAATTCCAGAACCATTTCGTGTTCATTGTCAAGACTGCATCTCGCACGTTCTATCTGGTGGCCAAGACCGAGGAAGAAATGCAGGTGTGGGTGCACAGCATCAGTCAGGTCTGCAACCTCGGCCACCTGGATGACAGTGCAGGTAAGAGCGGACAGGGGGCTCCCGAGGCTAAGGGCGGGCGGGGGCCGCTGCGCTTGTGCCAAGGAGCTCCGGAAAGGACCCGGCGGCCGAGCCACGAGCCACGTGCGCTGCCCCCGGAGCGTGACGGGCCACTTCGGTGGCTTCAAAGCCTCACCTTGGCTTTGCTCTCGTGAGCTACAGGGAGCGCATGCAGTGAAAGCAAAACGTGGGTGGGGACGTCCTGTACAGCTCTGATTTTCCCCATGCTGCTGCTGCCGGTTTTTCTAGAAATATCAAATATCGCTGTCTTTAAAAGATTCTAGGAACTCCAGCTTTTCTGTTGCCTACCGGGTTGTTCAGTACTAGAAGGTAGAAAGAACTAAGCTACTTGTCTTGGGCAGGTAACGTTTCCTCTTATCTCCAAGTGGCTCAAGGTCTGTGCAACGGAAATGAGCTCTAAGTTTGCTGTGAGCCATTTCTGGGCAGTGGAAGCAAATGACCCATGAGGCTCTTTTTCTCTCACCCTTGCTCTCTCTCTTTTATACACACACGCGCACACACACACACACACACACATACTGCCCTTTCTATATAATGTACTGGGTATAAAGCTCTTGGGCTTACAGTGACCTCTCCTTCATGGATTTTGTTCTTGAGGCCCTGGCACCATGCCCTGATCTTCAAACTATGAGACTTCGAGTCTGCTTTCTTTTAGTCTCTTAGTCTAGCCCGTAGAACCTTACCCCTAAATCCCATGGTCTACAGTTGCTTCAGCATTTCCGTCCTTACTGGTGCTTATCATCTTCCACTGAAATACCCACATTCTAACGCTAGGTGGCGCCGAAGAGTCAGAGTTGCATCTCTCTTTAGACAGACGTGAGGGTGTGTGCGCTTCCTGCCAGCAAAGTCCTTTTCTTTTCATGAGCCAGGGAAGCTTACTAAGTGAAGCTACTCAGTCACGCCGCTGCTCACTCTTCACCCCAGTCCATACATTCTGCCCACACCAGATACATATTTTTGTGTCATGTTATGTGTCTCCTCTGTTTGTTTCCTCATCTGGGAGTTATGCTAAAATATAGATACATAACATGTGTCCCGATATCCTAAGGGGAACAGAAACAAGTAAGGCACCAGGCATAAAACAGAAAGCTCTGGCCTGAAGTTGGAGGAAGCCGGAACCCCCCATGACCTCTTTTGTTCCCTGTAGCCCCCCTCAGTTTTGACGAGGATGTAGGGGCTAACTGGTCATCTGAGAACCAAGCCTGTATTAGCTCGTCTCATCCCCAGACGGATTCTGTGGCATATGTAGCATGAACTTAAGCACTTTACAGATAAGGAAGCTTGGAGCAAGCGGGTAACTTGCCCAAGGTCAGGACAGCTATATACTAGAGCTGGACTTGAACCCAGGCAGTTCTGGACGACTCTGACTCAGGAATCCTGCATTCCTGCCAACTTGGTTCAAAAGGGAAATAGAAGCAGGCCTTTCATTGGGAGTTTATGAATGTGGGCTTTCCAGCCATCACAACTCTTTATTTCTTTCATTCCTTTTCTTAGACATCACTAACAGTCAATCATTAACGCTGTGAGGGCAGAGTTAGAACGGTTCCAGGCACACAGTAGGTGGAAGAGTAGGTATCTATATAGACATAAATAGACATATATCTACATATGCATGTCTGCATATGTGCCCAAATGCTTATGTAAGTCTATGTACATATATTTGTTATGCATAAATGTGTGCGTATATATATATAAAATGTAAGTATATTTGTTGAGTGAATAAACAGTGATGCAGAGCTGTGGCCGAGGGCCATGAAGAGGCTGTGTGAAGACTATCTAACTGCAGATTTTTAGGCCAAGAGTCCTTGGGTTTTTTGCTCTTAATTGATTCAGCACTTCACTCTTGGAACATTGGCCTTCTTCCCCAGACATTGTTTATAGCTTGGGGAAACGGTCTCCATCAGTACAAACACCAGCTGTGATTTGCATCTTCTCTTTGGCCTCTTAGATGCCATTTGAGAAACTGTGTTCTAGCCATTCTTAAACATTCAGCTGGGAAATGATTTCTCCTGCAGATTGTGTGGAGAGTGGCTCTCACGCGCCTTCCTGCGTGCAGCCCTCTGCCGCCAGCTCCCTTTGCACCGCCCCTGCTGTCAGCTCCCTGCCAAGAGATGACCCAAGCACTAGTACTGTAGCCACTGAGGAAACCGGAAGTGAGTCAGAGTTTCTCTTCCTTCCTGATTATCTGATTCTATCCAACTGCGAGACGGGAAGACTGCACCATGCCAGGTACGCCTCCAGCCGTTTAGCTGTAGCATCTTCTAGTGGGTGTATGTGCACTCCCCTCTCTTCCTGCTGCCGTCAGGGCAGGGACAGATCCCTATCAACCACCACCGAGGCCGAAGCTTGTGGCACACCAAGCAGAATGACTCATGCATTTCAGCGCTGTGGCTTTCCTTTCCAACCTTGCATTTTCATACGTACCTTACACTTAGAGGATGAAAAAAATCAACGAGCCATTTTTTTCCCCTGCATCAAGGGGTTGGTGTCACTGAGTGTGGTAGAGGCGACATTAGAGGCATGGGTGGGTGGGTGCCGAGGGTGTAGCAGTATCAACTACCGCTGCCGGGGACTCGCTGCCTCTCAGTCAAATGTATGTGCTTTTCTTCCATCAGTCTCCCCACCAGATGTGACAGCTGGTCAAACTCGGAGCGCTCACTGGAACAGGGGTCCTTCGACGACGTTTTTGTGGACGGCCCGCAGCCACTGCCCTCCGGGAACCTGGCCTGCCCCTCACGCCCTGGGAACAGTTCTCAAGAGGCCCCTTCCACGAGGCCCCCGGCTGCCCTGATCTGCACGAGACATGTCAATGGCCCGTCCAGGGACCACTTTTCTTTACCGGTGCTGGAAACTTCCTTAAACTCCACCGTCCAGGTAGATCAAAACCAAGCTTCCTTGCCCTACGGGGTAAAAGAACTAGATGTTATGTCCAACACGCCACCTCCCCGCCCCCCCAAGCCAAGCCATCTCTCTGAACGGCGCCATGAGGAGCAGCTCCTGTGCGGTGGGCCCAGTAGCATCAAGAAGCCGGAAGGCACTGTGGTACCGAGAAGAATCTCTCTCTCTGGTTTAGATAACATGAGAACCTGGAAAGGTAAGTGTCAGATGCTAAGCTTCGGTACCGAGAGAAGCCTGGCTTCTCTTTCCTCCTTGTGTCCACATGAGGACGTTGTCCAGCGTCCTTTGCTCAGGCCAGTCCAGCGTCCCGGCAGGGTCAGGCTCTGGGTGGAAGCGCACAGCCCGAGCAGCAGCCCTCACTCCCAGGCTCCCCACCCGCCCCACCGGGAGAGGTATGCGCGGGTCCCTGTAGGCGCTGAAAGAAGTCAGATCCCTGGCCCCCTAGTCACGCCCTTGCCCACACGGGACCACGCTCCTGGCGTTTGTGTGGAGCCACTCCGGGACCCACTTGGTACAGAAGGCGGTGTCTTTTGCCAAAGCTGGGCCCAGTTCCATCCGTTTCCTTTCACATGCAGACTGAGCACTGAGGTGGGAGGCCATACCTCTTGTCTCTATGTTTCAACAATCCAATCAGCCTCATCCATCATCCCACCTGACATGTTCTTTCCAAATTCTACCTGGCTGAAGTGATGTGGCCTTTTGCCAAGCTATCACCATCAAGGTAATGCTAACCTAGCCCTATCAGCTTGGTCCCTGTTTGGCCTTTTTCTGGAACTCTGTTGCTTCTCACAGGGTTGCCTTGCACGCGCACTCTCTCTCTCTCCCTCCCTCTCTCTCCCTCTCTCTCCCTCTCTCCCCTCTCCTCTTCTCTATCTCCATCCAAACGTTGGATTCTTTCACACGAAGGTAAACAAAGGCTAAAACTCATTGAAATGGAGGTTTTGACCATGAAACAAAGACCAAAACAACAGTGCTGGATGGAAGCCAAATGGCTCTGGTAAGGCAGAGGGGACGTGTCCCATGGACTGCTGTGCCCTCCACATGGAGCTCCCCCAGGAACCGATGTCTGTACGTGGCGGCAGAGTGGGGTCAGGTTCGCTATCATCCTCGTGGGGCTCCAGTGACCTGGCAGCCGTGATTGTCCCCGAGGCCCTCCAGCCCCCCTCTGCCATCGGTGAAGTGCCCGTGGCGGGGAGTCTGCATCTCAGCTCTGCTGTCTCCCATCGGGCCCCTGCCCCAGCCTGCACCACTGCCACTCTCTTTTTTGGGGGGGGAGGGGCTACTAAATTATTTTATTGGAAGGAATAGTAGAAATGAAAGAACTTAAGTGGGTGTTTTGGTACAACTTATAGAAAAGGTAAAGGTAACCACGACATTCATGCCCCGCCTGGGCGACCAGGGAAGTCACCCGCCGAGGCTGGCTCGTCACCGTGTTCCAAGGTGTGCTTGTCAGAGAGACACAAGCTGGTGTCGTGGTCACCCAGTTCGTTGATGGATCTCACCTCTTATTCAGGTGATGAGTCTCAGTGAAATGACACAAGCTGGGGGTCGTGTTGTCAGTCGTCACTTTTTTCCGAGTGCGACACATTCTGTTGCATTCAGCTGCTCGCTCTCCAAGTCGTCATGGTTTAATTTCTTGATTTCATGACGATTTTGGGATTCAGCCACCTTGTTGGTTCTGCCCAAACAGTGTCGAACAGGAAGAATTTCTGGAAACGATTAAACAATACAGAAATACATACTATCTCTTCTTTTTAAAGCATAAATGAAATCTGAATATATTTACTGTAATACAACTCGTTATCCTGAGATCACACCACCACCATTCTTGCCTGCCTCTAATCTGTTTTCCACACGCAGTCAAGTGGTATCTTAAAAAATGTAAATCAGATAGTCAGTTCCTTGCTAAAAACCAATCTAGGGCTTCCCTGGTGGCGCAGTGGTTGAGAGTCCGCCTGCCGATGCAGGGGACACGGGTTCGTGCCCCGGTCCGGGAGGATCCCGCGTGCCGCGGAGTGGCTGGGCCCGTGGGCCATGGCCGCTGAGCCTGCGTGTCCGGAGCCTGTGCTCCGCAACGGGAGAGGCCACAACGGTGAGAGGCCTGTGTACCGCAAAAAAAAAAAAAACGAAAAACAATCTAACGACTTCTCTTTGCACTTGGGATAAAATCTAAATTTCTTAGCATAGCGTGCAAGGCCCACTGGGATCTATCATGCCTACATCCCTTATCCTTCTTTTATTTTTCTTCCGGTTTTATTGAGCTGTAATTGATGTACAGCACTGTATGAGTTTAAGGAATACAGAATGATCTGACTTACATACGTCATGAAATGATGACCACAGTGTTTTGTGAGCATCTACCATCTCATGTAGATGCAACATTAAACAAATAGAAAAAAAATTTCCTTCTGATGAGAACTCTTAGGAGTTACTCTTTCTGTGGTACGCGGGCCCCTCACTGTTGTGGCCTCTCCCGTTGCGGAGCACAGGCTCCGGACGTGCAGGCTCAGTACTTGTGGCTCACGGGCCCAGCCGCTCCGCGGCACATGGGATCTTCCCGGACCGGGGCACGAACCCGCGTCCCCTGCATCGGCAGGTGGCCTCTCAACCGCTGCGCCACCAGGGAAGCCCAGGAGTTACTCTTGTTAACAGCTTTCATGTATGACACACAGCACTGTTATTTATATTTATCTTGTCCTGCATTCCATCCCTAGTACTTATTTTTCTTAGAACTGGAGGTTTGTACTTTTTGACCACCTTCAGACCTTCATCCAATTCCCCCTCCCCCAATGCCATACTCTCAACTAGGAGTGAAAGCGCAGAGTCCTAACCACTGAACCACCAGGGAATTCCCCTTCTTATTTTATTTCTGTCTGTGATTTATATGGTTTTTAGTGAAGTCTTGCACATCTCATTAATGTATTCCCATGCATTTGTTATTTTTACGTGATTGCGAATGGTATTTTACTTTAAATAATTTCTTTGCTGTTGCATGCAAATAAATTAGCTTTATATTTTGATTTTGTATCTACCTTTTCTAAACTATATATTTATTTGCATTTTCTTTGTATACAAACATATCACATGCAAATACTAATAACTTTGTGTTTTCTGTTATAACATATCTTTCATTTTCTTTTTCTTATGTCAGTGCTTGGGCTAGGAAGGCCAGGGCATCTTTGAATAGTGGTATTAATTACAGGTGTCCTTGCCTTATTCCCAGTCTCACATGGAAAGCTTCCAGTGCTTCGACTTTTGTAGACACCATTCATTAGATTAAGGACATTCTCTGATATTCCTACTTTGCCAAATGTTATTTTTAAAAATCATGAAAGGGTATTGAATTTATTGAAACATTTTATGATCATGTGATTTGTTTTCCCTTTATCCTGTTAACGTGAAGAACTTCACTGGCCAATTATTTTTTGCAGTATAGTTGGTTTACAATATTATATTAGTTTCAGGTGTATAGCATAGTGATTCAGTATTTTTACAGATTATACTCCATTAAAAGTTATTACAGGGAATTCCCTGGCAGCCCAGTGGTTAGGATTCAGTGCTCTCACTGCCGGGGCCCGGGTTCAGTCCCCGGTTGGGGAACTGAGATCCTGCAATCTGCGTAGCATGGCCAAAAAAAAAAAAGTTATTCCAAAGTAATGGCTATAATTCCCTGTGCTGTACAATATATCCTTGTTGCTTATCTATTTTATACATAGTAGTTTGTACCTCTTAATCCCCTACCTTATCTTGCCCCTCCCGCTTTCCCTCTCCCCACTGGTAAACACTAGTTTGTTCTCTGTATCTATGAGTCTGCTTCCGTTTTGCTATAATACATTTATTTGTTTTATTTTTTAGATTCCACATACAAATGATATCATACAGTATTTGTCTTTCTCTGTCTGACTTACTTATTTCACTAAGCATAAGAGCCATCCACATTACTGCAAATGGTAGAATTTCATTCATTTTTGTGGCTGAGTAATATTCCATTGTATATATGTACCACATCTTCTTTATCCATTCCTCTGTTGATGGACACTTAGGTTGCTTCCATGTCTTGGCTATTTTAAATACTGCTGCTATGAACATTGGGGTGTATGTGTCTTTTCGAATTAGAGTTTTCATTTTTTCCTGATATTTGCCCAGCAGTGGGATTGCTGGATCATATGGTAGCTCTAGTTTTAGTTTTCTGAGGAACCTTCATGCTATTTTCCATAGTGACTACACCAATTTACATTTCCACCAACAGTGTACAAGGGTTCCCTTCTATCCGCATCCTCACCAGCCTTTGTTATTTGTTGCCTTTTTTTTTTCTTTCTTGCGGTACGCAGGCCTCTCACTGTTGTGGCCTCCTCCGTTGCGGAGCACAGGCTCCGGACACGCAGGCTCAGCGGCCATGGCTCATGGGCCCAGCCGCTCTGCGGCATGTGGGATCTTCCCACACCGGGGCACGAACCCGTGTCCCCTGCATCGGCAGGCGAACTCTCAACCACTGCGCCACCAGGGAAGCCCTTGTTGCCTTTTGATGATAGCCATTCTGACAGGTATGACGTGATACCTCATTGTGGTTTTCTAATAATTAGAAATTTGGAGCATCTTTTCACGTGCCTGTTGGCTATCTGTATGTTTTCTTTGGAAAAATGTCTATTCCCTTCTTTTGCCCATTCTTAAATCAGGTTGTTTGTTTTTTTGACATTGAGTTTTATGAGCTGTTTATATATTTTGGATATTAAACCCTTGTTGGTCATATCATGTGCAAATATTTTCTCTCATTCTGCAGGTTGCTTTTTGTTTTGTTGGTGGTTTCCTTTGCTGTGCAAAAGCTTTTTAAGTTTAATTAGGTCCTGTTTGTTTATTTTGCCTTTATTTCTTTTCCTTAGAAGTTAGATCCAAAAAATATTGCTATGATTTATGGCAAAGAGTGTTCTATGTTCTCTTCTAGGAGTTTTATGGTTTCAGGTCTTGCAGTTAGGTCTTTAATCCGTTTTGAGTTTATTTTTGTATATGGTGTGAGGAAATGTTCTAATCTCACTGTTTTACATGTAGCTGTCCAGCTTTCCCAGCACCACTTATTGAAGAGACTGTCTTTTCTCCACTGTATATTCTTGCCTCCTTTGTTGTAGATTCATTGACCATAGGTGTGTGGGTTTATTTCTGGGCTCTCTATTCTGTTGCATTGATCTATGTGTCTGTTTTTGTGGCAGTATCATGCTGTTTTGATTACTGTAGCTTTATAGTATTGTGTTAAGTCTGGGAGGGTTATGCCTCCTGCTTTGTTCTTTTCCCTCCGATCGCTTTGGCATTTCAGGGTCTTTCATAGTTTCATTCAGGGTCAAGATCCATATGAATTTTGGGATTATTTGTTCCAGTTCTGTGAAAAATATGGGTATTTTGATAGGGATTGCATTGAATCTGTAGATTGCTTTGGGTCGTATGGACACTTTAACAATATTAATTTGTCCAATCCAAGAGCGCAAGATGTCTTTTCATTAGTTTGTATCACCTTCAGTTTCCCTCATCAGTGTTGCATAGCTTTCAGAGTATAGGTCTTTCACCTCCTTGGTTAAGTTTATTCTTTTTGATGCGATTTTAAACAGGACCATTTTCTTGCTTTCTCTTTCTGATAGTTCATTATTAGTGTATAGAAATATGACAGATTTCTGTATATTAATCTTGTATGCTGCAACTTTGCTGAATTCATTTATCAGTTCTAATAGATTTTGTGGAGACTTTAGGGTTTTCTATATAAAGTATCATGTCATCAGCAAATACTGACTGTTTTACTTCTTCCTTTCCAATTTGGTTGCTTTTTATTTCTATTTCTTGTCTGACTGCTGTGGCTGGGACTTCCAATACTATGTTAAATAGAAGTGGCAAGAGTGGGCATCCTTGTCTTGTTCCTGAATTTAGAGGAAAGGTTTTCAGCTTTTCACTGTTAAGTATACTGTTAGCTGTGGGTTTGTCATAAATTCCCTTTATTGTGTTGAGATACGTTCCCTCTATACCCACCTTGAAGAGAGTTTTTATCATGAATGGATGTTGAATTTTATCACATGATTTTTCTGCATCTATTGAGATGATCATGTGATTTTTATCCTTCCTTTTGTTAATGTGGTGTATCACATTGATTGATTTGCGAAAATTGAACCATCCTTGTGTTTCTGGAATAAATCCAACTTGATTCTTTGATGCTATATGATCCTTTTTATATATTGTTGGATTTAGTTTGCTAATATTTATTAAGGATTTTTGCATCTATATTCATCAAAGATATTGACCTGTAATTTTCTTTTTCTGTAGTGTCTTTGTTTGGTTTTGGTATCAAGGTAATGGTGGCCTTGTAGAATGAATTTGGGAGTGTTCCGTCCTCTTCAATTATTTGGAATAGTTTGAGAAGGATAAGTATTAGTTCTTCTTTATATGTTTGTTAGAATTCCCCTGTGAAGCCATTTGGCCTTGGGGTTTTATTTTCTGGGAGTTTTTTTTTTAAATACAAATTCATTTTCACTACTAGTGATTGGTCTGTTCAAATTGTGTGTTTCTTCTTGTTTCAGTCTTGGCAGGTTGTATATTTCTAGAAATTTGTCCATTTCTTCTAGGTTTTCCAATTCTTTGGCATGTAACTATTTGTACTATTCTTTTATGATTTTTTTAATCTCTGTGGTATCAGTTGTTATTTCTCTTGTTTCATTTATTTTGTTAATTTGGGCCCTCCCTCTTTACTTCTTGGTGAGCCTGGCTAAAGGTTTATGAATTTTGTTTATCTTTTCAAAAAAGCAGCTTTTGGTTTCATTGATCTTTTCTATTGTTTTTTAATCTCTATTTTATTTATTTCCTCTCTGATCTTTATTATTTCCTTTCTTCTGCTGACTTTGGCCTTTGTTTGTTCTTCTTTTTCTAATTCTTTTAGGTGGTAGGTTAGGTTGTTTATTTGAGATTTTTCTTGTTTCTTGAGGAAGGCCTATATTGCTGTAAACTTCCCTCTTAGAACTGCTTTTGCTGCATTCCATAGATTTTGGAGTATTGTGTTTCCATTTTAACTTGTCTCGAGTTATTTTCTGATTTCCTCTTTGACTTCTTCATTGACCCATTGATCCTTATTAGCATACTGGTTAGTCTCCACACATTTGTGCTTTTCCTATTTTTCTTTCTATAATTGATTTCTAGTTTCATACTGTTGTTGGAAAAATACTTGATATCATTTCTATCCTCTTAAATTTGTTGAGACTTGTTCTGTGGCCTAGCATGTGATTTATCCTGGAGAACATTCCATGTGCACTTGAAAAAAAATGTGTATTCTGCTGTTTTGGGATTGAATGTCCTGTAGATATCTATTAAGTCCAACCAGTCTGTTGTGTCATTTAAGACCACTGTTGCCTTACTGAGTTTCTGTCTGGATGATCTGTCCATTGATGTCAGTGGGATGTAAAAATCCCCTACTATTACTGTGTTACTGTCAATTTCTTCCTTTATGTCTGTTAGTATTTGCTTTATATATTTAGGGGCTCCTGTATTGGGTGCATATTTGTTAATGAGTGTAATATCCTCTTTTTTTATCGATCCCTTTATCATTATATAGTGTCCTTCTTTGTCTTTTGTTATAGCTTTTGTTTCAAAGTCTGTTTTGTCTGATAGAAGTATTGCTACTCACACTTTTTTTGTTATTTCTGTTGGCATGAAATATTTTTTTCCATCCCTTCACATTCAGTCTTTGTGTGTCTTTAGCCCTGAAGTGAGTCTCTTGTAGGTAGCATATTGAAGAATCTTGTTTTTAATCTAATCAGCCCGCCTATGTCTTTTGATTGGAGCATTTAGCCCATTGACTTTTAAAGTAATTATTGATAGATATGTATTTATTTCCATTTTATTGCTTGTTTTCTGGTTGTTTTTGTAGGTCTTCTCTGTTCATTTCTTCTTCTTTTTGTGTCTTCCCTTGTGGTTTGGTGATTTTCTTTAGTGTTATGTTTGTGTTCCTTTCTTTTTAGTCTTTGTGTATCTATTGTAGGTTTTTCATTTGTGGTTATCATTGGGTTCATATATGTTGACCTATAACTGTATCTACTTGTTTTTTTTTT